>NC_060283.1:41804904-41952518 GCF_021613505.1 Equus quagga | reverse complement strand
ACCACTACCACCCCCATCATCATCACTACCATCATCACCATCATCACTATCATCATCAACACTATCATCACCACCATCACTGTCATTACCACCATCACCATCACTATCAACAACTGCAACATCAACAACCAACATCTACTTACAGTGGAGTCCCGAATGGAACTTAGACTTGTGTAGATCTGAGGAAAAGGCTCTGGGAAAGTATGTCCCCTGAGAAAACAGCAGTGCCAGGATGCAAGCAAGGAGGTCATTTAGAGAGCCCCTAACTCAGCCACTCTCATGTCAAAACTTTGAAATGTAATTTTAAAAAAATTATTGCAACTTTTAAAAATTATGGCCAGAATTCAAAAATAATGTCCCAATAAAAGTACCCCACACAATCATAGTAACAAGACTTTTATTATCTGCCATTTTGAATAATTCATGTCTAGCTTCTACTTTAAAAAACTAGGCTCTAGGCTTTAATTAAATACATAGAAGAAAAAATATGTGAAAACGTGAAGTATGGCTACAATTCATAGGATTAAAAGACATTTTTTTAAAGTATAACCATCAATTAACACAAGAGACACTGGCCAATATAATGGGCATAATGGCATAAAAATATTCAAATTATAAAATCCTTTTTTGAAGCAAACTTTCCAACTAGGCCTGTCAAATCTCTCCACGTGCCTATTTCTGGCATTGAGGAATCTCCATTAAGCAAAAAGAAAATTCCTCATTGCATATGAAAACCACATCCTAATTGGACACATTTTTTAATGCCAGTTCTTCAATACTCATTGGTAGAACATGAAAATTAATTTGCACTTTCCTTTGAAATTCTGTTGGCTCACACAGAATATACAATCAAAATTCTTCATTTATTTAATCTCTTTTTCAATGTCTTTTTGATCACGTTTTCATAATCAGTTAGAATTGCATCACTTCATCTTCCATTAGTGCAGTTTCAACTCATCAAATACTAGCAAATCAATTGCTAAATTACTGTAGAACTCACATACAGTTGCCCACCATATCCAGTCATCAATACCTAATGAATGCATCCTGATTAACAGCATTACTGTGAATGCCAAAATAATTAATCACTCCTCTGTGTTGATGGGAGGATAATGGGAGATTAGAAATGCACAGCTAGTTGGGCTATGGATGGCTTTATAAACATTAAGGAGTCAGGGAACGGGGGCTTCCTTCAGATGAGCTCACATGAAAAGCTGTTGATTGACACGTTTCCCTCCTTGGCTTTTGCAAGCACTGTGAACATGATCTTTTGATTGCCTTTGTTCTAGTACATCTCTTTGCTCTGCTATGATTCAAAATCCCACTATTTAAGCAGCTACCGACAAAACTGTCTGGTAACTTCAAGGTCATGTGAAAGAAGTTAGCTGAATTTACAAATATTTGGTGAGATTCCTAATTTGAGATGCATTTGCTTCTTGATGTATGCATAATAACTTTATTTTTCAGTGCAGGCATTTATTGCATTAAAAGTAGACCTAGCCAATGTATTGCAATGAAGCTCCAATGATGCGCCAGGATTTGAGAGAAAAAAAATGGGAGGTATGGAGAGGCTGACTCAGATGCAGCCTGTTTTGGTTGAGCTATTTCTGGCTCATATATGCATTCTCATCACAAGAAGAGTCATGCCCTCAGCCTCAGTCCTCAGGATGCCCAGAGGCAGCCTTACCTATCTATCTGTTCCACTTTCTGGAGTTCCAGAAGGGTCTCCGCCACTCGGCCCCTCTCCTCTCTGGCTCACAAATGCCTAGAATCAGAATTACCTACAGAGTTTATTTAATAAACTATTATTTTGGCTGTACCTCAAGTGAATCAGAATCTCTGGGGGTGTGGCCAAAGGCACCCGTGGGTTTATCAACTCCCCCAGCTACCTGAATGTCAGGTATGGAAGCTGCTGTCTTAAGGATGACTTCTTTTCTGCCAAGTTAAAATGCATACATTTCAGTAGGGACCTTCCACAGGATAAATGTGTTTATCAGCTCCTTCCCTTAACAGCTCCTCATTGCCACTAGGATCTTAACGGAGCCTCCACAGCCCAGCAAGTCTGACCCAGCCTCCTTCTCCACTGCATCTCCACCTCTCTCACCCTTGCTCTCTGAGCTTCAGCTTCATGGCCTTGTTGCAGTTCCTCTAATATTATGCATTCTCTCTGGCCACAGGGCCTTTGCACATGCACTTCTAGCCTTCTGCCTGGAAGGGTTTCCCCATTTCCTAGTTAATATCTCAACTTAATCCTCTTTCTTCAAGGCAGTGATCCCCACTGCCTTAAAGTTATGTCAGATTTTTATTATCAACTCGGTCACAGCACAGTGTGCTTATCACAATTGTGATTTTCTATTTATTTGTAGAATTATTTCTTTAGTACCTGTGACTCCACTAAAACATAAGATTCATGAGGGCAAAGATTTTTGTTTGTTTTGTTTATTGCTCTATTGCCAGCGCCAAGCAGGTGCCTAACTCAGTAGCTTCTCAATAAATATTTTGGGGAGGGGAGAAGGGAGAGAAAGAGGAAGAGGGAGAGAGGGAGGGAGGACAAGTGAGCTGAGGGTAGTGCCTGCAAACACAAGGATACAAGAGGGAGAAAGTAGCAAAGACAAAAAAGGAACCAAGAAAGACGTGGAACCAGCCTACATGCCCAGAAACTGATGATTGGATAAAGAAGATGTGGTATATATACACAATGGAATACTACTCAGCCATAAAAAAAGACAAAATTGGCCCATTCACAACAACGTGGATGGACCTCGAGGGTATTATGTTAAGCGAAATAAGCCAGTCAGAGAAAGACGAACTCTATATGACTCCACTCATAGGTGGAAGTTAGTATATTGATAAGGAGATCAGATGGGTGGTTACCAGGGAAAAGGGGGGGGTCGGGGGAGGGCACAAAGGGGGAAGTGGTGTACCCACAACATGACTAACAAAAATGTACAACTGAAATCTCACAAGGTTGTAATCTATCATAACATTAATAAAAAAAAAAAAAAAAAAGGAACCAAGAAAAGAAAGCTGGCGGTGACTGGAACACACTTCGCTGACCTCCCGCTCTGGCTAACAGCCCTGCTGGATGGAGTAATCAATAACAGCTCTGACCACGGAACAAAGCGACTCCAGCCTCAGCCAGGAGCTGCCCTGAACACAGAGCCCAAAGCCAATTGAGGAGGCCAGCCTCATTATAAAGCATGCCCTGCTCCAGACCACAAACAATACCACCAATCCTGCCTCGGGGGCTTACCCTAAAAGAATGAATTACAGATTATCCCTGTTCCCAATCAGCAATCCCCCAAAATTAAATTCTTTAATTCACTGTGACCGTCAGCTCAGTGGGCTGAAAAGGGTTTCCTTTATCTGTCCAGAACAGATTTGATTTACGATTCGGTCTTTACGAAAGTCCTGGGAACGCTATCTGATAATCGGTTCTTCCTGTACGAGTCAACGCAGCAAATTAAAAATTCTATCCGTCTCCCTTACAACCTGGAACGTCCAAAATCCCAATCTGACTTTGTTTGAACAGACAGCCTTCCCTATTGGAAAATCTAACCAGAATCAGTGAGTAAGGCGGATGTTCAAAAACAAAACAAAACTAAATGAACCTTTGTTCCTATCCTAAACAAAGAAAAAATGCTCAAACACATCAAGTGATGTCACTCTTTCCTAGCTTCCATTTCTAACACTAATTGTAGGCCCCTGGCTTGGTAAAAGGGTGGCCTGCCACCATAAGAGGAGACCCGGCTCCCCAGTGTGAAAGGCAAGCCTTGGAATCACGCTTATTCATAGAAGCCAACCACACTTTCATATTCTGAAGGAAATGCTCCTTAAAATACAACTACCACGTTAATGACAAATTAATTCATTAATTTACTGATTGTCTTTTATTCATGAATATTAGCTGTGCATTATATCCTCCACATAAATACTAGCATTATTGCCAATTCTAAAAACTCCCGTTCTTTGCAAAATAACTGCCCGGCCTTATGCACCCTTACATGCTCACTCACATGCTCCAAGCTATAACCTTTCACAGTTACCTACCTATCAAATCCTTTAAACCATATCTGTGTGTACATGCGTCTGTGCATCTCTGTATGTGCAAATCACGTATGAATGTGCGTCTGTGGACATGTATATACACAAATGAGCATCCGTGTGTGTGCACCTGTGTGTCTGTACACACATATGTGTGTCTATGTGTGTATCTACATGTGATGGATGGATGCAGGTGTATGTTTATCAACGACATATTCTATAAAATAAGATCAGATGCACGAAATCTAAAACCAGCCAAAACCCAATGTTTCCGAGGGTTGTAATTTTCTTGCAGGAAATCTGCCTGATTAAATTTTCTGAGCTACTTATTGAAACCAGATCCACACCTGGACTTTCAGCTGCATGGGACTCTCACCCATAATACTTGCTTGCTGGTTCTTCGGTTGTTTTGCATAAGCAAGTTTAAGTTGCGTTTCCACACTTACAAAATAATCCTCCTCTGATAACTTATCAGTAATTCAATAATTCGATATTGAATTTATTCAGTCATTCATTCACTAAATATTTACGGCCTACTATGAACCAGGCCCTGCATGAAGTTCTTCTGATACAACGTGACCAGGCCAGACACAGTTTCCTGCCCTCATGCACTTACATTCTGGCAGGACAGTTAATAAACATGTAAATTATATTCTCTGTTAGAAAGTGGTAAGTTCTATGGGGGAAAAGGAGGACAGAGTAAGGTCGTGTGGAGTACTTGGGGCACAAACGAAGAGAAGGGAGGTTGCAGTTGTACAAGAGGGTGGTCAAGACAGGCCAAACAAAGAAGGCGGCAGGTAAGCAAGGACACGAAGCAGGTAATGGAGTGAGCCAAGGCGATGGGGCAGCCAGTACCAAGGCCCTCAGAGGGGACGATGCCTGGGAAGTTCTAGAAATAGTTCAGGTGGTAAGAGCAAGAGGGAGAGTTGTAGAAGACGAGGTCAGAGAATTAAAGGACAACCTTGTTAGGACTTTAACAAGGACTTTAACAAGGACTTTAAGTCTTGGCTTCCACTCTGAGTGAAACGGGAGACGCTATGGGGTTGTGAGCAGACAGGGGACAGGATATGGCCCTCCCCAAATATGGTTCCATTGTAGTGGGCAGGGTCAAAACAGGGAGGCCAATCAAGTGAGAGGGGCTGGGGCCTGGGCCAGGTAGAGCAGTGGGGGCCGAGGGGTGTGGTCAGATTCGGGATACACTGAAGTCGGAGCCAAAGGGATGTCCTGGTACACCGATGTGGGAAGTGAAAGAAAAACGTTCAAGGCTGATACCAAGGCTTGGGGCCTGACTCACAGGCAGGAGGAACTGCCTCATCAGAGATGGGAAGGCCACACTCAGAATTTATGGCCAAAATAACTCTGCCTTTAAGATCTGGAACTGTGAAATTCCCCTCTGATTCCCTTTTCCCCTCCCACTCACTCCCACCATTTTCTTCCTGAGTTGCCCTGCTCTTTGGCTCCTTCACTCTCTCCTCCCTAATGCTACACACAGCTAAACACTGGCACTTCCCCATCCCCTCTCCACCTGCACCTTCTCTCTTGACATCTTCCTTCCTGCCCAGTAGCTTCAGTTCTAACCTCCATGCAGACGAGTCCCAAGTCTCCGTCTCCAGCCCTAGATTCCCCCCTGAATTGGGGTTCTGTTTCCCCACTGCCTGCTGAGTGTCACAAACTCGTCTACACTGAACGCAACTGCTCTTCCTGAAAGAGAGTCTTTCTTTCCAACGTGGTATATTTGTATTTAAAACCCCTCCCAACTTGAAACCCTGAAATCTGTCACTTTTGACCCTGCTTCCCTGACATACAACCCCATCTAGAGAATCTAGCTTCACAATGTCTCTGGTACCCACTGTCCTGCTTTCTGCTGCCACTCCCAGAGGATTGTGACCCTTCGTTTTCACCACCAAAAGCCACTCCACAGGACTCATCATATTATACCACCACCATTGTCATGACCTGCACGTCCTCCCCTGCTTAAAACCTTGGTCACCATGGCCTACAAGCTAAATACAAACCCCTCAAACAGTATGAAACCCCCTTTACAGTCTGGCTCCCACATCCTCTCCTCTTGCTAATTTTTTATCACTTGCTTACTGAAATCCACTGCTCAAGCCAAATTTATCCTCTATTATTCTAAAACACATGCATTCTCCCTCCCACATTGCTCACACCACTCCTCTTATGCTGAACGTCCTTCCCTCTCATACTTAGTCTTTAGTTCAAGGCCAAGCTCAAGATACAGAAGTCTAAAGCCTCAACTTTCCTGTTGATGACAATTTTTCCCTTCTGAGTTCATGTAACCCTTAAATTGACTGTACAATTCATCTGATATTTAATATACACTCCTGTGTCTTCTCACTTACCACTTTACGTGCAACACCATCACAAAATCATTAATATCTAACAAGAGTCACATTTATTATGTGAACATTTACACTCTGCCTTTTACTTCAGCTCCTCAGGGGGAAGGACTGGCTTGCTAGGTCAGGTCCCAGGCAAGTTCTCGGTAGTAGAGAAACGAGGTCATAGACAAGACAGAGAAAAGAACTAAAAACAAACAACAGAGAGGCTACACTGATATACCAAAGAAAGAGCTGAAAGAACAGGAAGAGGAAGGAAGGAAAAGCCTCAAAGGCTGGCTGTTGGGCTGAGGTTTGGGAGAGTCGATGTTGAGTGTGGGAGAGAGAATTTCACAAAGCAAGTGCCAAACACACAGGGATGATTAAGAGATCAGAGGGGGAAGATAAGATTGTTCATGTCTTTGCTGCACAGAAGGAATGCATTTTTCCCACTCCTATTCACATTTCCTCAAAAAGATGAATAAAGTTTAAAGTGGCTCAATTCATTTTTTGGCTACTAGACTATGTTTATTTGAATGTGACTTTATGAACAAGACTGAGTCATGGGACAACAAGATTTATCTGGGTGACGTAATGAGTATATCCTGTCTGCCTGGAAGGTAAAATCTCTCAAAGTCAGGAATTGGGACCTTCTATTTCTTTGTATTCCCAGTATTGAGCACAGCGTCCTACACAAAGTAATTAATCAATAAATGTTTGTTGATGATAAACAGGGATGTGCAAAGATGAGCAGATGATGTAGAGCCTGTTTTTTTAACATGGTCCTGTTCCAGAGGCGGTGCTCTGTTATTAGTGATGGAGCCAAACAGTATTTGTCAGTGTATTTATTTAAGGAGATTTTCCATTTGTCTACCAAGCAAATATAAATTTTTGTAGGTCAAACTCACAATTACAGTGTTAAAACAGGACAGCCAAGAGAGCACTGCTTGTTAAGGATGCATGTGAATACCAAAAATATCATGGCATTCAAAACCCAAATGTCAGAGAGAGCATTAGAGAGGAGAAAGCAAGCGAGTCTTTTTGAAACGTAATCTTAATTATTTATATTCCTCACCAAAAACTAGACAATTTCTCCTGCTGACGTGCCCTACTTCAGTCCACTTACTTGTTGCTCTGAGTTTTATGCCCAAGGTCTTTGTGAAAAATAATTACAACTACCATGATTTTGTGTCAAAATCAAGTGATCGTCTCTAAAGTGTCCCTGACAGGTTTTCAAAACATTTGTCTTTTCTGGAAAATGCTTTGCCCCATTCTCATGGAATAATCCTGACCTCACGAAAAGTTTATGATGGGGGAGGGCAAAAAGGGGTACAAGGGCACATGTATATGGTGATGGATGGAAACTAGACTTTTGCTGGTGAACACGATGCAGTTTATACAGAAGCTGAAATATAATGATGCACAGATGAAATTTACATAATGTTATAAACCAACGTGACCTCAATAAAAACTTTTTTAAAGTCTATGATAAATGGAACTTAAGTATCTATCTTTAGGGTATTTAAGAAGGGAAGCAAAAGAAACTAAGAGATGAAGATGGAAATGAAATCAAGGGTTGTAATCTCCTGGAATATGAATGTTCTTTGCATAAAATTAAATGGTAAAAATGTCACCAGAACTTGACAATGTGATAGGGACCCGACAGCAGCAACCCCTAGTTCATTCCCCATCCTCCTCTCACTATTTTATATTTACTTTGACGTATAAAGGCAACAATACAATGAAACCATTACATTTACCATTACTCTGATGTGTAAATGTGATATTTTGATGAAACCACTTTACATATCTTCCGCTTAAAGAGATGTGTACTGTCATTTTTCTGGAAGCAGTTAGTGACCACTTTTCTCCTTTAGGAGATCCCTAAGAGTTTCAGGTTGTTAAGGAAGTTGCTAAGAGATGAATGTAAATTCCAAGTTAGATGTAGTTAACAGCATCTAGCCAAAGTTACTGGAAGGGGAACAAGCACAATTCCAAAGAGAAACTGGCTGTCGTGAGTACAAATTGGAAGAAAGCTAAGGACAATTTGATAATATACATCAAATTTGTCATTACAATGTTCAAATCCTTTGATCCAGTAAATTCCATACCTGTAAAATTAGCCCAAATACATTATCAGAAAAGATACAAAGAGGAGTTAATGATGATGTTTGAAATTCTGTCTAATGAGGCAAAAGACAGGAAGAAAGAAAGGAAGGAGTTAATTGTTTAACAAGAACATATTGATTAAATAAATTAGAGTACATTGATTCAATGGAACATCATACCACCATTAAGAAAAGTGCTATAGGTTTATATTTATGAACACAAGAGAATGTCAGTGATACATTAAGTGAAAAAGCAAATAACCAGACAGCATATGAACGTGTTCTTCTTTCCAAAAAAGTGTGTGTCTACAAGCATACACTGTCATACAAAGAAAAGAATCTGCAAGAAAATACCACAAAATGTAAACACTGGTTGCCAGTGGAGGGATGGGGGAATTACAGGAAAGTACGTTTCCATTTTTCTTATCTTTCTCGTATATATTACTTTTATAGTAAGAAATAGACAATAGGGCCTTTTTCTATTTTTCAAAAGAGAGTAACTTGGAAAATGACTTTCTGGGGAGAGAAAACCATAGTCCCAGGGGGTTATGCATTTAGCCTTGCGAACCAATCTCTCTTTCTCTCCTCTGCTCTCTCTCCCTCACCCTTCCTCTTTCTCCTTCCCTCTCTCCCTGTCTCCCTCCCTCTCTCCTTTCCCTCCTCCTTAGGAAAAAGAAAGGGAAGAGATGCTATTGAGCAGCTGAAATTTGACTGTACAAAAGGCAATTAAAGAAATTACTTTCTTAGTTGAAATTTGCACTGACAGACGCTAAGAAAAGCTTTTGACGGTAAACGGGCAAAGCCCTAAGGTCTGTCTCCGAGTTAAAAGAGCAAGGAAAGTTCTAAAGAAATATTTTAATCAAAATTTGTGGATAACATTTGGGTTAAAATTCACAAGTGTCAGTTAAGTAATAAGGTATTTCTTTCCAGAGTTAACAAAAAATTCTTTAAAACATAAAAATAATTTTCCTTACTATTTAATTTTTCCAAATTGAACTATAAGTAAAATGTGCTATCTTTACTTCTTAAATAAAAGGCTGAGGGAGAGGGAGAGAAAATGAGGCAGAATAGGGAGAGAGAGGGAGAATCTATAGTTATAAAGACATAGCTTGAGTTTGCTTCTCAAAACCAAGCAAACCTTTCCACCTAATGCATCAGGCCCGAGTTACGGGAGAATTACCCGCAGTCTCTTTGTGCTCTTAAATTCTGAAACTTGTGCTCAAAGTCTAGAGAGCACCTTGGGCACTTACAGTCAGGCTCATATGCAAGGACTAGGACTGGTTTTACTCTCCCATATGGTTGTCTTTTACTTCTTGATTAATTCCTAGAATTTGCACAAATTATGGTGTGCAAAAGAATGACCTGAGGAGCTTGTGAAGGATTCTGCTGTGGAGCAGTCAGGTCTGTGGGTAGACCAGCAATCCGCCTTTCTATGAAACCAATTCCAGGGACTGTCTTGAAGGGTAGGAGAAACACCTCATTCATCTTTGGTCATCTGCCTCAATTCCACCACAGCCTGGGAAGCCAACACTCAGTGGGGCCCAGTGAACCTTAGACCGTCCACTATAAAGACCACATGGGTCCATAATATAATGCTTTTTTTTAAACAACACTTGGTTTATCACCACAATGAATAGGCACCAATAAATAAATGATGCTGACCATGACAATATTCAGGAAGGTAGGAGCAAAGCATTGATATTCAAAGCCAACTAATTTTTAAAAATCCTAATATTCATTGCCAATAACAAAAAGAAGATTAAAAAAGAATAATCCTGATTGCTGATAATATTGAAGTAAAGTTTAAGTAAAACTTAAATTTATAGAACTCTTCCAACTAGGTAAATGTGAGCTCTAAGAATTTTATCTAAATTATGCTGTTCAGGGCAGCCTTGTACTCCAACAGCTTTTGTTCTCTTTCAACTATTGCTTTCTATTTGAACATTTCCAAGTTCTCTTCCCGCCTCTATTGCAGGGAGTTCAGTAGACCATATTCAACTGTGGTTTTAAGATGACCATGAAAAGGTGAAATATTTGCATTTTCTCTGTTAAATCTTAAACTTTTAGCAAAAGAAGATGTTAATGATTCTATAGCTGGTATCTTTTCCAAGCTCTATTTCACCCGTGGTCCCCAGAGCAAGGTTTCTTAAAGAACAAAATGCAAAATGTAGCATTCCCAAAAGAATGATGAAAAGTTTCTTTCTTTCTTTCTTTCTTCTTCTTTTTTTTTTTTTTTTTTTTGCATTTGATCCTCTAAAATACTTTTCATGTAATAAAAGGGGGGAAAGTTTAAATGTCACAGAGATGGGTTGTGAAAATCGACAAGGAATTCTTAAGATTGACATTTGCATCTGGAAATTTTCTCCACGTGGCCTTTACTGAGCCAGATAGCTGTTACATATGAACAAAATTTAATCACCCAGGTGACTACCATGTGGCCATCACGATGCAAGGAGCTATGACATGGTCCCTTCTCTCTAGAAGTTTACAGTCTAATCAAAGACATAAAACCAATATACAAAGAAAAAGAGGCGAAGGAACATTCAGACACTGTGCTGTGTGATCCTAGCTGTAAATGCGATTGACAGAGAGAAAACAGACTTCAACAGCTAGTAAAGCAAAGATTTTATAATCTTTGGAGAAGACTGGATGTTGGAAGAAGAAGAGGGAGACAGAACTGGGGAAAAATGATGCCAGCTGTGCAGAGAGAGGAACAAATGAGAAATTTCAGGGTGGGGGTGAGATGTACATCTGGAAAGGGTGACCAGCAAGCAATCCAAACCACAAGATTCAGTGTGGGGACAATGTAGCCTCACTTGGGACTGGCATCAGTATAGATGGGCTCGATATGGTCTGAGGCAGAACGGCTGGGGTTATCATGAAGGCAGGTGCCAGACCACAGAGACGGGGGCCTACCATGGGCATGGCAGCTGGACAGGATGACAGCTGTGAAGGTGGAACTAAGGACAGTGGGGCCCTAGACTTGTAGGAAATTAGATTTCACTCCAAGAAGCTGGAGGAGGTTCAGTACCTGTGGACGTAGAAGGGAAGGTTCCAGATCAATGTACAGCCAAGGGGCCAGAGATCTCGGAAACCCAGATTTAGATGTAAGATGTATGCTCGATCCACCTCCACCAATAAGAGCTAATAAAACATTGCAGGCTCGTTTAAGAATGACCTAGAGACTGAAGGCTTCAGGCAACTAAGCAGATCTGGAGCATGCAGCGTCTGATGTTACAAGAATTAAGGGATGATTTTGGAAAAATAGCCCAGCAGCAGCCTGTATACAAGAAAAACGCGTTAAGAAAGATAAGTTAATATGATTTAGAGAATCAACCCTGCTTTACTGGATCAGAGTTAGGATGCAAATATCTGTCCTTATACTAACTGACCTAAAAAAATATCATCATCAACGAAGATATTCAATATATAATAAAGAATATTCTGAAATTTTAAGTGCTCCAACCAATATCTTCTTTCTTTATATCCGAACTTATTCCACGAGATCTGAAGTGCTTACAGAAAATACACATCTTTAAATAGTGAAATACAAGTTAAAATGGACATCAGAGCTAGGAAAAATATAACTTAAAGAGTGAGTAGAAGAAAGATGAGTTGCAAGAAGTGAATCACTAATTTGATTCTGCATCTCTCAGTGGCCTTTTCTGACAAGTAAGAGGAAAACGAATGCTAAGCAACTTTACTCCACGTGGGAATCCTTTCTTCTGATATGCCTTGGTCTGTACCCGGCCCATGTCTCTTCCCACCCCTGCCTTGCACTCCCATCCCTGAGTCTTCCACAGGGAGCCAGATCTTGGCTGCTCCACATGGTCCTCGTGGCCAGGGAGCAGTCACAAGGAGCTGGAAGCCAGCCGGTAACAAGATGGAGAAAAACAGCAGTTGGGGAAAAGCAGTGTCTGGCTTATCTATCTCCTGGTTCCTTTTAACTCCTAAGCACAATACAAAAGAATTCATCAATAAATGGCTGAGATAAAGTAAGACCCATCTAGAGATCCGATGCCTGAAGTGCTGAAATAGGCACATGCAAAAAAATTTATATTGGCCACTATGCATGGCTTCAGGGAATTCTCCAGCCAAACTGTGACGTTAAAAATCTCCTGTCTCTATGTTTCTGTTGGAACTTTTCCCCTTTGAATACTGCGCACTGCCCTTACTCCAACCAGTACCGTCTTCATGGTGTTCCCTGGTTTTTGGGAGGACTTTTGCCCAAATCCCTCTTCTCATCAAATTTACAAGATGAGACACCCAATGCCAGCTAAACTTTTGAAACTTACATGTTAAAGGACAAGGCTTATAGGAATCATTTACTCAGAAGGGAAGGGAGAGAGAGAGTTCAAGAATAAGAAATAGAGCTTTATTAAAGGGTTCCAAAGGACTACCTGGAAAGTGATGTCAAAGACTAGAAGGTCCTTCCTTTGCCTGTTGAGGATAAACAGAGAACCTAGGAAATAAAATTCACACCTCGAGTGTTGAACTTTATACAAATTTGTTCACATGCAAGATGAGAGGCAGTTGGAGGAGTAGACAGGATTTTCAAAGGTTCTGTTATATGCTTGTTGAAATGATATTCTACTTCCAGTTGCTATAGCTATTAGTCAATTTCTAGCACTATTATTAAATTATCTTAAAGTCACAGACTCCTGTGCCATCAAAATGCCATACACTGACCTTTGTACAGCCAAGGAGAATACCTAGCCTGCCCCACCTCCCCCCGGCAGGCTTAGGTGCTCCCTCTTCGGAATCCCACTTTTGCAAGTCCCCTGTCTCCACCTTTCTTGCCCCATGCACTTAGAGACCACACCTAAATCATCTGCCTTTCCAGACTAGCACAGCGCCCAGGAAATAAGAGGCATGGATGCGTACTTCTAAACGAATACACTGAGTATTTCCTACAGCCTTTCTGCCTAAAAGTGTAAGTAAATAAAACTAGGTTAAGTTCCTTGATATGGAGCCTTGGCAAGTACCGTAAATCCATCAAAGGAAATGTCATTGGATGAGTAGAGAATGTTGAAAAACATACATACTCTCACATGATCACACACACAGCTTGAAGTGGTGATTCTAACATTTTTGGACTCAGATGTCTTTGGGAATTCAATGAACTTTTGGCTCTCCCCTAAGAAATTTGCATAAACATATAAAAGTCTGCAGTGCATCTTCAGGAGATTTATGGGAATCCATGAAGTGAGCTTTGACCCCATGATTGCTGCAAAACCAGAGGCCAATTGAGTCCAGATTAGGAACTTCTGAGTCAGAATAACAGCATCAGTTGGTTGTGTACCGAAAAATTGCATTTTTTTAAAAAAGAACACATCAGTATAAACTGTGAGACTACAAAAGACTATCTCCATGGAGCATCATGATGCCAGTGATGATAAATGTATCAGGTAAGTCCATAAAGATCTACACCCTCGGAGCTGTGACGGTCCATTGCACCAGCACAGTCTTACTACCTCAGTAAAAGAAAGTCTTAACCTTCACTGTACCTGCGAAAGTACCACATTATTCCTCCTCCGTTCTCAAGAGAAGACAATAAAGAGAATGCACTGCTTTGGAACTCGTTTTGCATGACAAGAATCTTCTTAAACTAGAAATTTAGCATCAAGGAAACTGAAAGCACTCTCCAGGAGGTACAAAAGGGTCATGGGCAGACTGGGAATGCTTCTAACCCAGTTAAGACATCAGACACAAAGACCCGGAAGTCAGCGATTTTCAGAGTTGTGTGGCTAATTTAGGAGCTATAATCCTGAAGAAGTGATTCCAGCTCCTTCAAGGACATTCGCACAGGCCACAGCTCTCACCATTCATTTCTTCGAGAAGTTAAAGTGAATTTAACATTATCAGAGCAGCTCTTTAGTAGGTCATGAATGAAACACCACTGGCCTGGATTAAACAGAAAAATGCTTATTTTTTATAATATAAATTAGACATTAAAAATATAGTAAAAACTGTAAGAAAGAATTCTACAAATGTGGTAAAAGTGATAGAAAAAAATAGTGGGCTATGAACAGAAGAACAGAATGAGGGAAGAGAAAAAAGCCAATAGGCAGCTAGACCACTGTAAAGAAAGAATAGAGAGAGGAAGGAGCTGGATCAAAAAGAAAATAATTTCAAAGAAGAGGAAAGAGATAAAATACCAGACTGAGGTAGCAATAAACACAGACGATAAAAGAGAAGTGTGAAGGAGAAAGCGGGGATTCCCTGATCAAGTAGGGAGACAGAAGTGTGGGTAAAACAGGCAGGCCTTGCTGGGGTTTCTGAACAAAAGGAGAACTAACCACGAGAACACTCCATGTTTGTCTGCGTGTTTGTAAGAGTTGAAGGAGATTTGAGAATGCATGTAGAGTAGAAGCTTTGGCAGGCCCCTTTCTCCCAAACCACTCCAAATGAGGACAGTTTAAATGAGGTCTTGAGGGATAGACTTGGAGGTCTGAGGCATGGAGAGGATGGAGCGGGAGGAGGGGGGCGGTCCTGGCGGGGATGGGACAGGCAGCGGGTGGACAGGGCAGAGGTCCACCGTGTGGAAGAGAGGGGAAGTTATGCCCAAGGGCAGGTGACAGGAGGAAATAAAAGCCTCACGAAGAAGTCCAATGGGGCTTTCATTCTAAGGATATGTGACCTCCAACAGCTTTCTAACACAGAGGCCACACGCCAGACGGCTGGTTTGGCCCTCACCCCTGAGATCATGCATCACAGCAATGTTTCCAAGCAACCCCAAGTTAAGGAAAAGATTACCTTACATAAGACAGGCAAGCCACAACTGCATTTCATGGAAATGCCACTGGAGCAAGGAATCTCTCCTCTTTGGGGATGCAAACTATTAGCCAATGAATCACTTCGGGAGCTAATGAGCACCTCACATGCTTCCCATGGAGCAGACAAGGCTAAACAAAGGTCAATTTAGCCATTTACCCCAAAACATTGCATAAGGCAAATAATATATTTGGAGGAGACATATTTCAGAAAAACAGAAGGGATAATTCAGGAGAGGACAGAAGAGTTGGAACTGGGTGACAACACAGGAGAAAGAGGTTGCTGCACTGAGGCACAGACGGAAGAGCACACACTGTAAAATGTAACATCAGTTCTTTCTTTCTATGAAACATTATAAATATTCACAGGGCAATGGTAATAAAAGAAAACTGTAAAAAGAACTAAATGTAGTGGCACCGAAATAGCTCCAATATAAGTACATTGTCATCACCTGGAATGTGTAGAATATTAGCATTACGCCCTCAGCAGTAAACTTTTAAAAAAGAATATTTGTGTAAAGCAACCAAGTGTGTTTCTCAAAGACACAGAAGGGACTCCTCTGCTCTGTTGTACCTTTGCATATTAAATATTAAAACACCTTTGGTCATCAGTTATGTCTGTGGGATCCATTGACAGTAAGGGAGAGAGAGGAGACACTTAATTCCTGAAAGTGAATTCACGTTTCTTTCTACAAAGGACCTGTGTGACTAAACACAGCAACACAGTTCTGGAACCTGACTCTCCCTTTGGCATGGAAATTTGGTCCAACCTGCACCAGCATCAGTTTGCTCATCTGTCAAATGAATGCGGTTGTACTCTTCAAAATAGTCTTTCAGTTCTTAGCTAAAATGTATTTATGTCTACAGAGCCCAGGATTGTAAAAGTGAATTATTTTAAAAAGCTGCTTTTAACAAAATTAAACAAAAAGAATGTTAAACACATGTCAATGTAGTAAGCACAAGGCTTCCGCGATGATTACAAAAGATAAATCTTGTTTCTTTAAGATAAAAAGAGTTTTTAAAAGGACTAGCTTGCAGTGTGTAGGTGTAGCCAATTTATCATTGTTAGGAAGCTGGCTATTCTCCCTCAGAAGAGCTCGTGATAAGAGTGTCTGCTTCCTTTAAAAAGAATAACACTAAAAGATTGTGATCTCCATTATAAAGCCACATGAAACACTTAACTCAAGTTAGGAAATTTAAAAAGGTATCAAATCATAAATTTTCAAAGTAGAAAATAATGGTTTAGAGAAATAAAGAACGTTACTCAAAATCATTGTCTCTTCATCATAAACTAATGTATAATTTTTGAGAAAGAATTCCTTAATTTAGTTATTAATATGTCAAATTACATTTCTTTAATTCTTTCTCTAAGGAACAATACATTTCGACCAAAGATACATTTTTTTCCATGAAATTTTTTGCTAGCAAAATGAGCTCAAATTCTGTTGGAGTTCAGAAAATTCCTTGTATCTCAAAAGAATAAATTTATATTAATGCCAGAAAATCCTTCTCTATTAACCTCCAACCCTATCCCCAATATCGGTCTAAAGTCACAGTTATGTTACAACCAAAAGTGGTATAAAATGTAAGCTAACATTTCAAATGGATATCTTCTGGTAACATTAATGACATTTTAAAGAGTAGTGATGGCTCATAAATACTCTTGAAATGTTAGCTCATGTCAGAGAAAGGCAGGTTAATCTACTAAAAAGAAAACTTAAAAGATCACTATAAAATAAAGTTGAAACTGTTTATCAAAATATACAAATTATTTCCTTTTAGATAAATTGTTACAATAGATATGGAAGTAGATAATAGTTACTTGGAACGTACTGCTGGGTAAAATATAGACTTGACTCTTGACAATACCCCATCACACAATTTCCAACTGATAATCTAGCATCCACCTTAAGCCAAACACCAGCCCCAAGGTAAACACCCTTCTATCCTCTTCCAACATATCCATTCCCCAAGCTGACTTCTCCTTACCTTCTCTCCACCTAATAAAATCCCTGCTCCCTCAGTTGAATATCCAAAGATTGGGAAATGCCCTTCTCATCAGAGAGGGTTAGTCAAATATAAAATGCAATACAAATTATATCGAGCTGAGCATTTCATTTTATGAATTTATCTTCATTATGATATTTGCATCAAATATATCTTGGAGAATAAATCTTCATGTATATTTTCCATTTAATTTAGCAAAATATTTAGTGTATCTCAGAAAAAATAGAGAAAGTACCCTAGAATCATCCTTAACGTTTGTAATTTATACTTCCACAAGCATTTTTCTCACTTAATCCTCCCAACTACCCTGAGAGACGGTCCCTCCCTCCTCCCCCCAACCCCATCCTCCAGGTGAGGATTGTTGGAATGTACAATTGGACAGGAGAAGGTATTAACAGCAGGAGGCCAGGGCTGCTTGGGTGCATCGGACTGGGATGGTAGACTCCAGACTCGAGCTTGTGTCTTTGAGTCGAAGCTATACGATGCAACAACCTCCAATACAGCAGCTGATGATACTGACATGCTAATGGGCTAGAGCTGCAAGTTCCAACCGCAAAGGTACTCTCTGCTGGGTGAGGGATGAAGACAACTGGCAGGATGCAGTCAGAATGCTGACCTAGGGGAAGGTGGTCCTCTGGAAACTGCCCAAGGAGAGCCCTTGGGAGGAGGAGGCGGGGGGTGAGGGGTCATGCTTTCTCAAGGCCTTTTCTACTCCAGGGCAGAGGAATTGGAAAGCAATTAATTGGACATGTGGCAGTTTAGAGAAGGTTAAATCACAGATGTAACCACGTTTGAGAAAGAGTGAAAAGTCAGAAGTGACACACAGAGGAGGGGTGGGTGTGGGGAAGAGAGACCCCAAAGAGAGTTGGGATCCCGACTCACTTCTGAGTTGGAGGCTCATAAGTGGTAAATCGTTGGCTGAGGTTCTGTGCCCAGGGGCCCTAGGTCAGGCCTAAATCAAGAGGGAATAGGGTTTTTCTCAGAGACCAACATTCAATGCCTCAAGTGGTCCACAGTTCCGGGAGAAAGCAGACTAAAGAATCAAAAAGAAAACTGAGATTCAGACCATTGTGTCAAAGGTCATACACACACTCATGATGCTTTGTTTGGGACTGGGATACAGTCTCAGGATTCCAGGGCCCACGCTTTGTCCACTTTGAGCCACACTAGAAATATTATCTCAGAAGCCAGTTTTGATTACAAGCAAAACCTCACCTAAAATGGAGGGAATGTGCTGATGGCTAGAATTCAGATTATCTGGGCAAAATTCCCTATCCACCATCTCTAACCACCAAAAGAAGATTGGATTGAGTCCGATGTGGTGTTGGGTAGGAGATGTCCTTAACTCACCGATGAAGTGGTTGCTTCCCAAGGCGAGCATCTCTTCCAAGAGGACCAGGCCCCCGGGAGCCTGGAGGAGGGTCACGCTCCGGCCATCTATGAGGGAGCACTGTTGAAATCCTGTGGCCGTGACCTTCCATAGCAAAATGAGCGAAGCAGCAGCATCTTGCAGAATCCTGAAAACAGGAACGATGTCAATGGAAAGTCCCTTTCAGAAAAATTCATCCTTGAAACAGTTCACCAAATTCAAAATAAAGATAAAGGTAACGTGTGCATCCACAAAGGTATTGGGAAATGGATGAAATGATCTTGTAAACAAGCACCCACTTAATGCACACTCATGGCTGCCATTTTCCACGTTTGTTAGAAATGTCTGTCTCCCACTTGATCAAAAATATACCACAAAATCACTAATAGATAACTCATCTTTGGGTAACGATTTTAATCAATGATAAAAGGGTATATTGAGTTATTTTAGAGACAATGCCTTCCATCTACTCACAACATAAAGAGTTTTGCTTGAATTTATCATAAATGTGTAATGTCTTCTAAAATGGCCACCTGAGTTGTGTACCAACACAGCAAAAGGGTGTTACCTCCCATGCTTCAGGCCTCCCCTGGCTTCTTCTTGTTTTCAATAAAATCCAAATCCTTCTTGTTTGGATAAAATCCAAAGAATGAGATGCCATAAGAGGTGTGATAAAAAGTGTGACCAAGATATTGTCTTTCTTAGGATATTCATATACCTTGAGAAATTGTAGTCAGGAGGTAATCTAATAATTTAATTAACAACAAACAAATGAACAAAGCCTTTTATTAAAAAAAAAAATTTTAATGCTGGCTGCATTGGAGTCAATCAAGGAAGAGAGTGGCCTCAGTTCGCCTCTCAGCCTCAGCTGCAGCACCTCCATCCTTGCACCCAATGCTCTGGCAATAAGGAGTTACTCACTGTCTCTTCCTCAAGCAGGTTCTGTCCCACCTCCCAACCTTTGCCTCCTCCTCCACCTGGGTGTCATTCTTCAAGGCTTAGCCCACCTATCACCTCTTCTCTGAGACCTTCCCTGACTGTCCTCCTGCCACCCAGCAGCCGCCATTCCTTCCTCTGCGCTCCTGGAGAATTGGGTCTCGACCTCGGGAGATGGGGGTACTCAATGCACAAGAGCTGCTCCCTCCAGCGCAGAGCTCCTGGCTTGCAGCAGAGCACTCAATAAAGGTTTGATAAATGATCGAATTCGTGAATAAATGAAAGGGTAAGGAGCTAGTGACCCTCACAACTGAATTCAGGGTGCCCGGAGATCATTCGGCACTCCCATCTTACTCAGCCTGGGTCAGACTCTGCTATTTCTGTCCACCTCTGCAGCCTAAGGGGGTCTTGCAGAATTTCTGGTTTGTTGAGAGGAAAAAACAAAAGCATTTAAAGAGAGAGAAGATGAGAACTATTCAGAAAGGCTTATGCAAGTAAGAGAATATGACCTAGATAAGAAAGAGCTGGGAGATGGTTTCATAAATGTAAAGGAGACTAATGATCCTTATTTCCCTAAAACCAGCTCTGCACGGTGGGGGTTTCATCTTTTTATGAGCAGTGAAACACTTAGGACCGGGGTCCCCCTACTGGTGGAACTTGAAGCTGCCTCGGACGCCACACCGTTCTCCCTACAGGGACTTCTTCCCAGTGCCCAGAGTTCACTGCCCATCCTGGCTCTTCTTCCACTAGTGTGAGTTCAGGGCTAGGGGGAGGGGATGCGGGGGCAATGTAACTGCGTTCCTCTTCCAACAATTTCAGGGACTCCACTGTTTAGAAGGCAAAGTGGGCAAAAATGACCCTGTAGAGATGGAAGACGTCTACAGTGCCCACCACCTCCTAAAGGGAGGTGATACAGCAACTGGCTAACCAGGGCCCCATGTCCCTCGGTCTTCTAAAGTCCCTGAAGACTGGACAGCAAATGCTCATTTGGTTCCATGGAGGGGAGGGGGTCAGGAGCAGTTAATAGCAACAGAGGACAGGAGTAGGAGTTATCAGACAGGTCTGGGATGCTCTCATGCTGGCCCCACCCCTACTCCCAAGCCATGGAAAGCACCTGGTAACAGCAGGTGCTCAGCCCACGGTTCGTCCCTTTGCCTCTTCCCCACCCCCACCATTGACAATGGGCAGTATGCAATTTGGGAGAGCTTAAGTTTAAAACAAAACAAAATATTCTCTTCTCAACTGCTTGTTTTTAAAGAGAAAACTGTAATGTTTGGATTTTAAATTGGGGGTAAATTATGCATAAGAAGTTAACCAACAGTCCATTAAAATGTCAAGAGGCTGAAGAATTTTGGAAGGAAAATCATTTGGGAGGTACCTGGTGTGGCTCCGGATCTTATCTAAGGTCTCAAGCTGTGTTATATCACACCTGACTCATCCAATCCAAGCCCACAGTTCCACATCTCCCCCTGACTGGACCCTCTCTGCAATATTCTCCTCCGAAATGGTTCCCTCTGGTTTTTGAGTGACACAGGCCCTCTCTACACATGGAAGGCCATTCATGACTCTCACTGGACTGACCAGTTACACACCAGTTACATGGAGAGACACAACCCACCACACGGTCACAGGAGCAGTTTTTAAGTGAGAATTTACTTACTTGACTGAGGTGTTCTGGGGCACTTCAAAGGACACCAGGCGGCCCCCCGCAGAGCTGTTAGAACTGGCATTCCCACAGGCAATATCTGGGATCACCTGGGAAAAAAACAAGAACCAAAAAAGAAAAAAGACAAGTTCCTGGGGTGGATCACAGTACAGGATAATACTACAAAGCAAAGTTCCATGAGCTGCACCCCCTCCACTCCTTTCCACGACACTGGGGTGGGGATAGAGAGGACAAGGGAAAGCTTAACAAATTTAAAGGAAAATGGAAGCTTTGCCCTTGATTTCCTGAAATGTAAAAGCTTTCCAGAGAGCCATCTACCATTTCCTGGGATTGCTGAAGCTGATAATAGGTTACTGCAGGGAAGGGCGCACATGCTATCTTTAACAAGCAGTCACTGGCCTCTGCTGTAAGCTCAGTCTGGGGTAACTAGGGACTCAGTGCTTAGAGAAGAAGGAGGTGGACTTTAAGGACCAGCTCACACGCGGCAGATAGAAACCTTAATACCAGGAGAGTGAGGCTTCAATCAACCGACAGGCAGGAAGCATCCAGTCGGAATGACCCTACCCTGTGCAGAGGTGGGTCTCAGGAGCATATGCTGAGGCCAGGTAGCTGGGAAGCTGCCTTCCTTCTTTTAAGGGACATGTTCCCAAAAGTATCATCCTGGTGTGTATAAAAAAAGGAATTCAAGAGAGAAAAAAAAAACCTGTGCTCATCAAAACATTTTGCGAACTCTTGAGCTGTGTCCAATGACCAATTTATTCATGTATTCTTCATGCCGTGACCACTGTCCTCACTCCCAAGAGTCCAGACAAAAGGTTATCAAAAGTATTCGTCATCACTGAATTAACTGAGGACAATAGAGAAATTGTCAGCATAATACCCTACACCCAACACTCAGAACTCATTGTCCAGAAGGCCTGATAGTCAAATGCTATAGATAAAGGCCATGAGGGACATTCAAAGATGTGAGTCCAACTTGTTAAATTTGTGTAACAGACAAACGTTACATAAATTTTAGTCCCCTAAGACTCCAAATAGCTTCATGTTTCTGAAGCATCATTACTTCATGAAAAAGAGAAACCCAAACATACCCATCTCTTCCTCACCATTTCTAACCTGCTTCTTGAACAGCTTAAGGAATAACAGCATTGACAGGAAGATGAGGCATTTCTTTTATGTTTACCGATTGTAGGATAGCATGTCTTTAGATAAACAGATTGAAATGGCTGGTTGGGGAGGAATTTTCTTTAAAGGACACTTTCTTGAGAAACGCGGACCCAAATCTAGTTCACATCCGAGAAGTGAGGCCTTCAGCAAAGAGCTACTAACATCATACTTCAAAGCGTTTATTGCAAGTCTGAAATCAGAACAAGTTCACAGTTTTTTAGGTAGGCTAAAAACACTGCTCTGAGGTCTGAATGTGGCCGTCATAAATTGTGTGGCAATGAAAAAAAAAAATGGGTCAACTGGTTAGAACTACCCAAGAAAATAGAAGAAGAAATGCTACCTTATCTCTTTTATAAATGCTGCTTTACCTCTATTCATAATAAGGGACATTTCTAGACACAATCCTTGACTCACTTACACAAAGATCTGTGTGTTTTTTTCATTTAAGCCACAAAACCTGTAATCATACGCAACCACGGGTCTATACGGGTGTCCTATAAGATAAAAGAGGTGAAATGGAATTACACTCTATCGATGTCACCTTAAACTCATGATTTGGATTTGTCCCCCAATTCTTCTTGCTACTAAATTTATACTTTATGTCAATTTTTAGGGGTCTTCTGGAAAATTTATATTTTATGTAATGAGACTTCTGATGAGCTGGAAAATACAATAAGCCAAACGCAGGCTGGACAAGATTCAACAAATAGAATTTGCTATTGCCAAAATAAATAAAATTTGGAAATTTCATTCTCAAATGCATCCTCAAAATATTTTCAAAATCAATGATAGCTTTTTTTTTTTCTGAATCTCACTGAAGTGCTGCAAGGTACCAAAAATAGAACCTAAACAATAACCACAAACAAAAAGATGAGTATAATATTCCATGAAGGAAAATTAGGTCAACAATGGAGGGTCCGTGATGTGTTCATTTATATGACTCTTCATTGAGCTGTCTGCCCCAAACTCTAAGATTATCTCACAGAAATGTATGTGGATATCGTTCCAGAAAATAAGTTCATTCATATTCTTTTCTTGGTTACTCTTTTTGTGTTCACGAAACAATCATAATTGAAATGTCTCATTTGTGTAACCAGGAGAGATTTCTCACACACAAGCACAGACCAGAATAAGGCTAAGTGCATTGTTTTTCGTCTAAGGGGTGAAAAGGTCTCCATTTTTACAGCTGATATTAGACCCACTAGAATTATTTTAACTTGTCTGGCTTCTTACATTCAAATATATGCAACCAAACGTTCTCACCTCCACTTGATCCCATTTCATTTCTACAACTTTCTGCCCTGTTTTCGGCTGCCATGTCGGCAGAGTCACGGTTGCCTGAGAGCGGGGCAGGATTATGTCAGGCTCCTGGGTAGCGGGGACAGGCTGAAGCTGTCTGGGTGCCATGGACTCGGTCCAGCCAGAGGCTGGGAGGGTGGGAAGCGCCTGTTCACAGTTCGGACCTTCATAGCCTTCATTGCAAATGCAGAGGTAGCCATCGCCGCTGCCGCTGCTGCTGCAGTTGCCATGGCGACACGGGTTGCTGGCGCAAGGATCCACAACAAGCTGAAACGAGACCATAAATGGGTCAATTATTCCCTCATAAGAAAAGTGGTGCCATCGCTAGGAAATTAGCTCCGTGTCTCAGAGCTGCTGCTCTAACAGAAACGCTGTTCCTGTTGAATACATGTTCTTAATCACTTATGCTCTTGGGGGGAGCCTGCCAAGGTCACCCCAATATTAACCTTTCCACAGGTAACAAGAGGCCAGCGACGAAGTACGCGGTGGAGAAGAACCTCCCTGATCCCAAGATCCTAAATAATGTTGATTTCAGGAACACACTATTTAGAGGAATTTTCTAAGGCAAAAATACTTTAAAGTTGAGGCTGATTAGGAAGACACCAACTTTGATATTTTTAAATGCCAGTCACGACAAGCGATACTACGGATCTAAATTGGATCTCCTTTTTCACATCCTGGACCACCGCTACCTTTCCTCATGAGACATGACTGGCCAGTTTATCTCCCCTACAGATGCACTTACCTATGTCTCCCAATTTCCTACCTGATAAACAGTGCTTTTTAAGGCAATGTTATTTAATTAAAGCCTTCCAAAATGATAGGCTTGCATGACAACTGAGAGCACGGTAGCAACTCATATTAAGCAGAATTTAATGAAAGTTTCTACCTCATTATTTTGGAGGGTGATTACAGAGAAATGTGACCCAGCTGGATGTGGAAGATAAAAATTCAGCTGCACCTCTTTAAACTGTGTTCATGTTCTAAGTAAAGCGTTTATCTCCAAGTCCTTCGCTGACCTCTTAATTGCCATTTGTTATTACTGGGAGATGCTACAAAACAATGTAAAATGAAACAATGCAACAACCCTTGGCTGGAAACAGCTCAAGGGTTCCAGCATGTTCTCAGTTCTTATTCAGTTATCATTTGCTTCTGTGATAACAGAAAATTCGACCTCTATCTGATAAGCCTCTGGCTTCTCAGGGCTGGGCATAAAATAGAATTTGGTAAAGAACAGGCTACAGAGAAATGGGACCCTCAATTTCTCTTGTTGAAATGAGCTCACGTATAACAGACATGGACACAATTCTGCATGGAAAAATGGCTACTCATCTTGCGAATTATCCTTAAACAATTTCCAACAAATTCCTTAAGGAATAGTAAGAGATCTGGAATTGAATAAAATGAAGCTCCCAAAATACCACCTTGTTAATTCTATGCCATCACCTGGCAATTCCTTCATGGAAGCTCAGATCAAAGGAGATGGATTGGTATCTGCAGAGAATATTGAAACTGTAAATAATTTGAAATACTCACAATCTTTATCAACTCAAAGGAAAACACAAACTCCTTCCGTGGCAGACAAAGCGCTCCCTGAACGAGCCCCTTCCTATCCCTCAAGTCCCCTCTTCCCACACGTGTTCCTCCTCCTGCACTCTCCCCTCCTCGCCTTCTTCCTGTCCCTGGACGATGCCCAGGTCATTCCCACCTCAAGCAAACAACCAACTTTTACTCGGAATGACCGTACCAAGGCGGTTCCCATCTCGGGCCTGTGCACTGCTGGACCCTCTGCCTGGAATGCTCTCCTCTCAGACTCTGCAGGCTCTCTACCCCCTTTCACGAAGTTTTCTACTCAAATGTCACCTCCGCAGAGAAGCCTTCTCTCACTACAAAATCTACAATAGTCCCTTTTGTTCTCTCCCACAAACATGTGAGCTCCGTGAGTGCCAGGGCTTTATCTGCCATGTTCCCGGCTTTATTCCCAGCATGTCGAGGAGCACAGAAAAAGTATTGAGAAGCATTCTATATATTGTTTTAAAGTATTAAAAAAATAAAGACAGATCAATCAATATTTGGAAAGCAATGCATGATGAAGGACAGATGTGAATTGCTCCCTTAGTTGCGATATTATCTTATCTCGTTTCTGATTTATATTTAGGAAGGCATCACAGAGTGGCTATCACCTCCAGAATTATTTGGCCAGGACCAGAAGGAGAAAGAATTTAATTAGCTAGGATAAAGGGGACAGGGAAGCCATTTTTCTGAAATCAACTTTTAAAACATTTGAGAATGACTTCATCACAAATTAAGGCTTCTAACACGTGCCTAAAAACACAGAAATATACTGAAACCATTGAATTATATTGAAGAGATTATAAAAATGAATTCTAGGAATCCAAACCTCCCTTGTGCAGCTTAGGGAATGACTGTACTGAGGCAAAGACCACCTATCTAATGGCCAGAGAGGCCCCTGGGCTTCTGCTCCATGGCCACAGCCCACTGCTGGCAACAGCCAGGCCTCAGAGAGGCACCAAGGCACAGTGTAAACCGATGCCTCCTCCAGACAAAGAATTCAAAGCACAGGTACCCATCCTCACACAGCAGAGGCCACCAGACACCATATCCACTGCCCCCCTCAGATGGCCATGTAGAGTTTTCAAAGAACACTGCCATATGGGATCTCATTGTGCTCACAACAACCCTGAAATAGAGAAGGATTTTTCTGAACCAGTATCTCTGTTGGGAAACCAGAGGGCAGAGGGTAGGGTGACCCATCGCAGCCACTACCAAAGAAAGCCAGAACCATGCCACATCCTGCGACTGCCAGCCAAGACTTCTTTCCACCACACGGCACTGCCTCTTGGATATCAAGTTATTATCATGCCCCCCAAAATAATCCCTGTGCAGAAAGCAAAGGGAAGGATGATAGTTGTGTGATAACAGAAAATAACAATTAAGTGTAGGCCAATTAAGACCACCTAAAATGCTTCTTTAAGAATAAAGGTATGATACGATAGTGATAATACACAATGAATATTGGTTGAGGCCTTATTATATGGAATGAACTGTACCAGGTCTGGGATTAAAACACTAAAGAAGAAACAAAAAACTTGGAGTGTCTGCCCCCATAGAGTTTTTATATCTAGTGACCTAGTAACAGCACTAAGAGCAGCAAAACTGGTACTACCTGCCAGTCACTGAGTACTTCCTGCGTGCCTGCCACTATGTTTAGCATTTTATGTTTTTCACTTTAGTTCCTCGTTACAACTCTTTAAGGTCAGTATGTTTATTATTCTACTTTTACACTGAGGCTTAGCGATATTAGGCAAATGACTAACAGTTAACTCAGAATAAAAGCCAAAGTCTTTACATTTTCTAGGTCCTATGTGATCTGCCCTGCCCCCAATCTCTTTGGCCTCATTTCCTCCTCTTTCCCTCCATCACTTGGCTCCAGAAACACTGACGTCACTGCTCCCCCAACTCTCCAGGCACCCTCTTGCCTCAGTGCCTTTGCACTGGCTGTTCCCTCTATCTGAACCACTCTCCCTTCTCATGGCTGCTCCCAAGCCTCCTCTGAGTCTTTGTTCAAATATCGTCTTCTCATAAGGACTTCTCTGAGCACACTATTTAACAGTGCAAAATCCCCACATCTTGGCCCGTTGATTCCTCCTTCTCTGCTTTATTTTCCCCCAAAATGTCTATCATTTTCTAATCTATCATGGGAAAAAAGTTATTTATTTATTACATTTATTTTCTATCTCCCCCAACGAGAATGTATACCCTGCAGGTCAGACACTTTTTTCCTGTTTTGTTCTCTCGAGTGCCCCCAGCCCTAGACCAGTGCCCAGCACGTGGGAGCTGCTGAATAAACATTGACTGAACAAATGAGTGACTCAATGAATGACGTTATATACAAGCAGCTGCCGGAGCTGTGAGGTGTGCTGCTATGTCAAGTGGAATCAGGATCTTCCTAGGCCCATAACATAAGTCATAGGCCCTCGAGAACATAAGTCAAAGGGGAGCCTTATGTATTCCCACTACAGTGTTTTTAGAGCGATTAAATAACTTTGTCAGTTTTAAAAGGGGGAAAAGTGTTGACCCGAGAGGTAACAGAACCAGCACAATCTGCAGCCTTTGCTTTGAGGAGGGCAGAAAGAGTACACGGGTCATGGATGGCTCTCCACACCAGAGCACCAGGCGTCCTACTCTGGTCCTCAGAGACTGTCTAGGGGAGCCAGTGGGCGAACCTCATCACGTGCTGGTGGATAGAGCTGGGGGTAAGGCAGGTCCCCACGACAAGGCCCAGTTCACCATACCCAGGAGTCAGTCCCATCAAGAGAGGGAATGAAGCGCTGAAAGGAAACTATGATGAAGACAAATGATACCGTTTAAGTGCTGCTGTCTTCATAGAGGAGAGGAAGGCATGAGTAGCATATGGGATTAAATGAAAAATGATTAACATGGAAGGCCAGGGGACATGCCCTTAGTAAAGAAAAGAAGATAAAAGCTGAAAATTAAACTGTCAATTGTATAGATTTCTAACAGGATTGGAAACAGTGACTGACGTGATAGAGCACACACACACACGCCCACACACACTCACACACACAACAATGGCATACAAAGCAGAGAGTTGAAGGCACTACAAGGTCAGTGATCCCGTCTTTAAAATAATCACTTCATATTAATGCTACTTCCTTGGGTTGTATATTAGTTGCTTCATTAACAATGACAACTATCTGCCATCATTTTCTCTAATACTTCAAACTGGTTTTATTTTAAAACAAAAAAAATGCTGTTTCACTTGCATCACAGCAAATATAAGGTAAATGCAATCATTAACCTTTAAGCAAAATCCTGGCATCACAAATATTTATCATAAATCCTGTTTTTCTGTACACAACTTATTGAGTTTTTTTTTAAGTTTGTATGTGTATTTTATCTCCTGTGGTAGAGGTCACTACCGCCCTTGAAGTCCATTAAGTTTGAACTATAATCAGGAAATAACCAAACTGCCAAATACCTAATGAGGCAAAATATCATAATTAATAGACCTGACTATGAGGATGCTCAAAATTTAACAGGTGATATTTTCTTGGCTATACTTTCTAGCTTCTAAGGAGAGAGAAAATGATTAAGACTTTGTAATATCAGCTAGAAGAGAGAGTAAAGAGAAAGCCATGGGTTAATGGTTTTCTACTTATAATTAACCAACAAGTTCATTTATTAAATGCTGTATGTTTGTTAGATTAATTCATCAGATTAATTCATCTATTTAAGCCAAATTCTTTCTCCTCATAGAACTAATCTGAAAGTATTCATTTCACATTTTATTTTGGGCTTTTCACCTGTGTCAAATAATTCACACAAAATCAAGGGTATTTTGGGGGGTGTGCACAGGGTGACAGGGGAGGCCAGACCAGAGCGAAGATGCCTGCCACCCCCAGGACTCGTGATTTGAAGTCAGTCTCATGTGACACTTTAGCCATGACCTGTTTTCCTTCCTTAAACCGTCTGCTGCCCATGTTTTCAGTAATCCCAATGCCCTCTGAAGCAGACACACAGAAGGATGAAAGGTCTAACTCAAAACAAGTATAAAAGAGGCCCATTTACAGGGTCACTAGATACAGTAAGCCAAAGCTGTTAGGGTTGCTTTCAAGTCTAGCATGTGAATGCTTCATCTGCATCACCTGGCTGATGGTGGGGCCTGGGGAGACACAGAACTTCCTTCCCAGATGAGCCTTCCATCCTAGTCTGGAGAATCTATGGGCTTCGGTGTGACCTCTCCTGTACTTTACAGAAAACTCATTAAGGCCAATCAGTCATTCAGGTGACATTGATGGAGCACCTATGACGTGCCAGGTAGGACGCCGAGAATGAGGGTCAGAAGGATGAAGAAAGCCCAGTCCGTGCCCTCAAAAAGAGCCTGCAGTCCAACAGAAGGGTCTAGTCAGATACTTAGACTCACCCTGAGCAGCCCAATTGTCAATTAATACCCTGCTTCCATGCACGTTGACTATTACGATCATGTGTTTGATTGAGTTCAAGTCCCCCGTGCTGAGACAGAGAATGTGTTTGAGAACCGCAGGTATGAAATGAACTGATTACAAGCAGGGCTCAGAGCCAATCTCTTTTAGATGACAGGGGCCACTCTCAACAAAACCAAGGCAGCAGAAAGGAGTTTTCTAATGGAAGACAGGGCCCGCTGAGCAAGTAGAGTCCTGGTGTCAGCCCTGGTCTGCACAGGAGGCTGAAAGGCTCTGAGCAAGTTGCTTGCCTACTCTGGACACACATTCCTCTTGCATTAAATGAGGGGCTGGGGTCAAAATCTCAAGGCCTCCTCCAGCTTTATGATTTTTGTATTCTATTGACGGCCACGCAGCTTTCATTGACGCTGTTTTCAGAGGGTCTGGAGAAGTACGGAGCCAACCTGAGGTCACCTCCCTCCCTCATTTGTACCCAAGCTCAGTGGGCAGAGTCATCCCAGGGGATGGGCAGGGTGTTTGAGGAAACCAAACCCAACAAAGCCCAGGAGGACAGCCTACAAACACTGATGGAGCACGTTATATGACCCAGGCAACGCAAGTCACCGAGGGGACACAGCAGACTCATGGCACTTACAGAAGAGTGAGGCGTAAGATGTAGGCACAGAAGAGAAATAACTGAGGGAAATTCGTGTGTGGTATTAAGAAAGAAGTAGAATGGGCCATTGTTTTAGTAATTTTTCTGAGCAGCAAAATCAATTAAGGAAGTTCTTCATACAGATTTTGATATAGATATTAGTATTATAGGAAGAAGGGGTGCCTTATTAAGCAAGGAACAAAAGCAAAAGCCTTACAGCAGGATTTCTCAACCCCGGCAAGACTGACTCTCTGGGCAGGTATTTCTTTGTTGTGGGGGCTGCCCCCCCACATTGTAGGAGGTTCAGCCGCATCCCTCATCTCTTCTTACTAGATGCCAGTAGAACCCCTCCCTCCAACAATGACTCTCATAACAACCAAAAAAGTCCCCAGACATTGCCAATGTCCCCCAGGGGAAAAACATCCCCAGTTGAGAACCTCTGCCTTAAAAGAATAGATTTAAAGCACTTTACTCCATCAAAAATTTTTAAAAATCCATCTGACTCCATAAATAAAGTTAAAAGGCAACAACATGATGGAGGGAAATATGTACAACATATTACAAAGGACTAAATCCTTTATTTATTATTTTTGCGCTTGTGTGTATGTGGTGTTGGTGAGGAAGATTGGCCCTGAGCTAACATCTGTTGCCAATCTTCCTCTTTTTTTTTTCTCTCCAAAGCCCCAGTGCACAGTTGTATATCCTAGCTGTAGGTCATTCTAGTTCTTCTATGTGGGATGCTGCCACAGCATGGCTTGATGAGCGGTGAGTAGGTCCATGGCCAGGATCCGAACTGGCGAACCCTGGGCTGCCGAAGCAGAGCACGCCAACTTAACCACTCTGCCACGGGGCCAGCCCCCTAAATCCTTTATTGTATAGATTCCTAGATATCATTAAAAGAGAGATACCTCAATAAAAAGGGCAAAGAAATAAATAAGCAAGATGCAGAATGATTTGTACCGAATCATGTCATTTTTATATTATTGTTAAACACAAAACACGATGTGATGTATTTAGTTGTATGTGTATAAATACACACAGAAATTTTAAAAAGCAGAATAGACCACTGTCTTAATAATTTTTCTGAGTAGGAGAATTGATTAAGGAACTTTTAAAACTAAAGATTCCCCAGCCTCAAGCTATTAATCAAAATCTCCAACGGTGGGGCCTAGAAACCCACATCTTTCAGTGTTTCCCCAGTTGATTCTGATGCACTTGGTCCAAAAACTAAAATTTAGAATTTTTTGGTAGAAAGCAAGTGTTGGCGAACTACAACCACAGGCCAAATGCAGTCTGTGGCTGTAAATAAAGTTTTATTGGAACACGGCCACAGCCATCTGCTTATGTTTTGACTGCACCGTATCGGCAGTTGAGTAATTGCCACAGACACTATCTGCTCCGCAAAACCCATACATTATTTATTAGCTGGCCCTTTAGTTTGGTCATCCCTGATCCAGACGATATGGACTTTGGGGTTCCCAAAGGAAGAAAACAGGTAGGTGGACTCATCTGAGAAGACTTCAAAGAAGAAGATAAGCTTGAACAGGACCATGATAAAGTTAATAACAATTGCTGCTATTTTCTCTCCCCACCCAACTCCCTTACTGGGTTGGCATGCACCAAGTGATTAAATAACAGAAGGACCTTTCAAAGTACAACTTAAGGCAGAGAAGGGACCAGATGCTCTTTTAATCATAATTATGTGCAGGAACACGGCAGACTAAATCTTGGCACTAGGAAAGGAATACTTACCTAGATAATCCACCATGAAGTGAGATCCCAATGAAGGGTCATGCTCCCACCTTTCCTTCACTGGAAGAAATGTGGAAATTCTCCCCCTACTCTCCCACCCATCAAGTGAACTCAACAGAAATAAATGACGGACAGCCCACTGCAGCAGCTAAACATAGAAACAGGTGGAACCATGGGGGAGGGTGGGTGGGGAAGAGTCACACAGAGCAAGGGACCTTGAAATAGCAGGAGAGTGTTTACATCCGCCAACAGGGAAAAGAGGACCACGACAAAGATGACTCCAGACTTTGGAGTTTAGGGTTTCTGGAAAAATGATAATGAGCAATTGCCACCCCGAAGCACTGTGATGCAGTAGAGAAGCCCTGGGGTTCTAGTCCCATTTGTAGGTGACCTTAGACAAGGCAAGGAAGTTTCCTGGGACTCAGTTTCCTCAACTCAAAAGGAAGGATGGGACTAGAAAGCACTAATGTCCTTTCCGTTCTTAATAGTGTGTTTCACAGTCCAAAACAGGAATTGCGCTGGTTAGAAATGTCATCTTCATGCTGAAAGACAAATGAACAACCTTAGGGTCCAACTGTCACAGTATTTTTGCCTTGAAAAGGAATTTTTCCCACTTTGCTCAATAAAGTTCTCAACTAAATTCCAACACCAACTGCTTACCCACTAGGAGTAGATGTGGGAAGAAAAAATCACTGCAGTGCTTATGCCAGTAGTAGAGTCAGCCAAGAAACGCATCCCATGAATTTTTTTCCAAATCCAAATAATAAAAATACTCATTCATTTTACTGAATTGAGAACCATAGTGAAACACACATTCCCGTGTTTCCATATTTCTTTACTTCCATGTTAGGCACTCTAGATCTACTTCAAAAATTATTCCAAGACTAATCTGGACAGTCAAATCTTTCCCTCAATTCTACGCTGACATTCTTGAAATCAGCCTGTCCTGATTTTTGCATGTGGGCTGAGTCACTTGGGTAAGTAGGCTAAAAGGAAATTATAGGCAGAATTCAAACTTTTGACTATGAAATGAATCCATTAAAAATAAACTACTACGGGGCCCGCTCGGAGGTGTAATGGTTAAGTTCGCACACTCCGCTTTGGCGGCCCAGGGTTCACCGGTTCAGATCCCGGGTGCAGACGTACAGACCGCTTGTCAAGTCATGCTGTGGCAAGCATCCTACATATAAAATAGGGGAAGGTGAGCACAGATGTTAGGTCAAGGCCAATCTTCCTCAGCAAAAAAGAGGAGGATTGGCGGCAGATGTTAGCTCAGGGCTAATCTTCCTAAAAGATAATAATAATAAAAAAATAAACTACTCTATGTCTAATTATTTTCCTACCTTTTCATGATATCTCTTTAAAACATGCTTCATTTGGAAATTATCTTGAAATTGCACTACTGTTGCTTCAGTCTGGCGAACATACATAGTCAATAGTCATACTGATGAGACTTTAAGCCCTGCTCAGTGGTAGATATGTCAAGAATTAAATAACTCGTCTTCAAAAACCTGGCAAATCCTGTGTCCTTTGGTTTCCACATTTGACTAAATTCTACAGGATAACAATTGCATTTACTGGCATGAGCACACCAGCCTCAGATGAAATGCTTTTTTTCTTTTTTCCTTTTAGTCATTCAAAGACCACTTTCTTGAATCAGAAACTTACAGAACAATTCCAGTGCCTACACTCTTGTTTCGCCTCTCATCAGAAACACTCATACATCCTAGCAAACTCTTTTTACAAAATGACAATGCCATGAATACAGGCAATATGTCAGCTTTTACCTCTCTGCCTACTCAGGAAGAGAAGCCTGCAGCAAACTGAGAATTAAACTTCTTCTAATGAACGTATGAGCATCTCAACCAATGTAGGAAAAGCATTTTATCAAATTCAACATCATTTTAGAGTGAAGGCTTTGAGCAAACTAGGAATAGAAAGAAAATGCTTTAAGCTGATAAAGGGTATCTACAGAAAACCTTCAGCAAACGTAATACTTATTGGTGAAATGTTGAAAGGTTTCTCTCTGAAATTGAGAACAAAGCAACTATGTTCGCTATCACTGCCTCCACTGAACATTGCACTAAAAGTCTTAGCCAGTGCAAGGAAGCAAGAATAAAAAGAAGGTACAAGGATTGAGTACAAAAAAACCTGTCATGAGGGGCAGGCCCGGTGGCGTAGTGGTTAAGTTCGTTTGCTCCACTTCAGCAGCCCGGGGTTCGCTGGTTGGGATCCCGGGCACAGACCTATGCTCCACTTATCAAGCCATGCTGTGGCAGGCGTCCCACATATAAAGTAGAGGAAGGTGGGTACAGATGTTAGCTCAGGGCCAGTCTTCCTCAGCAAAAAGAGGAGGATAGGTGGCAGATGTTAGTTCAGGGCTAATCTTCCTCACAAAAGAAAACTCAAACAAACAAACAAACAAACAAACAAAAAACGGTCATGAGCCACAGACTATATGATCATGCATGTAGACAAATTATTAGAATATGGAACTTCAGCAAGTTTGCTAGAGACAAGGTCAAAAATTTTTTTTTAACTGCATCTCCATGTATCAGAAACAAACAAAATTTTAAAATAAGATGCTATTTATAATATGTCAAAAAAATAAAAACCTAAGAACAAATCAAACAAAAGAAGTGCATGGCCTCAACAAAGAGAACTGTAACATAGTAAGATAGTACTGAGAGAAATTAAAGAAGACATATATAAAGGGAGGGAGATTCTAGGCACGGATTGGAAAACTCAATATCACAGAGATTCAAACGTTCCCCAAAGTGATCAACAGATTCAATGCAATTGCAACAAAAATCACAACAGTTTTTTGTTGTTGTTGTTCTCGTGTAAAATGTCCCCAAATGGCCCAGACACTCTTGAACAAAAACAATGTGGGAGGGCTTTCTCCATAAGAAATCAGGAACTTTAAAGGTACAGTAATTAGGACAATAGAATAGAGAGTCAAGAAATAGAATGATCATATATGGACACTTCATTTCTAGAACAGAGTAGTGCAATAAATACAGTTTTTTCAATAAACTGATATCCATATGGGGAAAAAAATTAAGCTTGACTCCTCCCTCATACCACACACAAAAATAAATTGCAAGTGGATCACCGATCGAAACACGAAAGGCAAAAAAAAATAAAGTTTCAAAATGATAACAGAAGAGAATATCCTCATGACTTTGGAGTAAACAAATCTTTAATAAACAGGACACAAATAGGACTAAGTGCAAAGAAAAAATATTAATAAATTGGACTACGCCAGAATTATGAACTTCTTTTCATTAAACACACCACCTTTCTGAGCCTTAGTTCCCTCATTGAAATATGGGATTTAGGAAGAAGAGCAAGTTTGAGAAGGTTCAGGAAGCCATGGTTTTTGGTTTGGAGCAGAAAGATATTTAGGTATCTAAGGACATTGAGTAGGCAATGTGCTTAAGTGACTGTGAATACAGATCTGGTGCTCAGGAGAAAGGAATGAGTCGGTGCTCCTCATATGAACATTACCAGGGGGGTGGAGGTTGACACCTTCATGTGCACGAGATCATTGAGGGTGAGGCATCAGAGAGGCAGGGAGGGGTCAGTTGGAGGAGGCAGGAAAACATTAGAGGAGAAAAATGAGGAGAATATGGAAAAGAACTAAAATGTGTCAAGGACCCATAAGCATCAGGTTTCTTATATGTCCTAACTCATTTGCTCTTAGTAACTCTCTGACATAGAGAATATCCTAATTTTATCCAGGGGGATCTAGGACTCAGAAAGGTTAAGCAGCTGTCCAAAGCCACATATGGCAGGGATTTGAACCCCAAACTGAATGATTCCAAATTGCATCGCTTTTCTATATTCCACATAGCCTCTTATTTTATCTCGTTAGGTCAAGGAGTGGTTTTTGGAAGGAGAGCATGGCTAACTGCCATAGGCTACTAGACAAAAGTAATACGATCACTGGCAAGTAGACCCTGGATCTGGCACTGGTTACCTAGACAAGAGCAATTTGTGTAAGTGGAAGGGTCAGGCCACCTTCCAGTGGGTAAAGAAGAGTTGGAGAGGACATTTAGAACACAGTGGGATCCGGGGGGGACCTGGGTCCAAGAGCTGTGGACGGCTTCATGGTAAATAGACCCCAAACCTGGGCAGCTCATGAGATCATTGAAAGAACCTGAATCAAGCTCACTCTGCTCAGCGAGAGAAGGCTGCTGCCCAGAGGCCCTGGTTCACGGTTCCGTTGAAGGATCCAATCTTGTGCACATGGGATGAGATGCCTGCAGACATGTCCAGGAGAATGGAGCCCTTAGGAATCTAGAGCCCTAGAAGGGGTCTGGGCAGGGTAAAGAGCTGGGAAACATCAGATTTTCTTCCACACTCATTCAGACAAACACCCCTCTCCGCCAGGAAAACATGGCTTCTAGGAGCAAGTATCTGCTTCATGAAGTACCTGCTGGTCAAGTTTCTGGAATGTGCAGCAGAACAAAGTCTGAGCACCAAGAACACAGGCAAATGGAGCTACTCTACCCAGACAAATTAGGAGGAAGCAGACTATACCGCATGACGTGCCCATAGCAAAGACAGCCAAGGGGAGGGGGCCTCAGGGATTCAACCCGGACAGGCCACACTGGCAGGGGGAGAGGATGTAGGAGAAAGTAATTTTTATCCTGAGAAGAGCTAGCTCACTAAAGTCTTTAAAATCTGGGCTTACACTGTCTACACATGTGAAAGTTGGGACTATACTTTCCTGGGTGACATTTCTTACCAGTCAAATGAAACAAGCATATTTTGTTTATGTCTTTTTTTTAACTTTTCTAGGAATCTCTTTGCCATCTCCCAACTATGGAACCAGTGGCACAACCTGAGTGAGGTGGGCAGGTAGCTGCTGGAGACTGTCTCATCGAAAGCAGTGTCAACTGCACCCCTATTTTGAGAGTTTCTGCACCCAGAGCTCCCCTTCCTGAAAGAGCCATGGAGGTGCTGGCAAAGATGATGAAACCAACTTGTCTTTGCCCAAAAGTAACTGCTCCTTCCTGACCCTCTTCCCAGACAGTGGACGCTGTGGAGCGGCTCACAGATTCCATAGAGACTGTCTCACAGCACAGCAGCCACATGAGGCCACAGGGGCCAGCGAAGTCAGCAGGAGCCAAAATACAGTGGCCTCCGTGTTATTCTAATGGGCTTGGCCTCTGTCCTAGAAGCTCTGGGAAGCCAGGGAAACACGTGAAACCAGGCTGGGGACTCAAGTCAGTCTCCCACTTTGAAGAACCTTTCGCTCTTGTTGGGGACCCCAAAGGTAGTCTCCAAATATTAAAATATGTTCATTTCTTCACCTTTTAAAATAGATGTAAATGACACCTATGCGGGGTAGCAGGGAGCTGCAAAAATAGGCATGTAGTCAGCACTCAATAAATATTTCTTGTCTGAAACAAAGAACGAACTGTATTGCTTTCTTTTAGACCATCCTTCACTCAGAGCATCTCCCACCAGGCAGGGTGTTCGAGATCTGCTAGGCTTGGTAGCCCAGGAGCCTTAAGAAAAGTTGAGAGACAACTCCATGGATGCCCATGAAACCAAGGTCACCTTGTTTGAGAAAGGCTTTGCTTTAAGCTATAAATGTTTAGTGTACTTGTGTACCTGCCTGGCCCGTTGACTACCGTGACGTGTGTTTTTTCTCTCTGCAGGCACAAAAATTCCCTCTGCTCTCTTTTCAGCTTTTCTAACCTTAAGTGGAAACAGCTGCTCTAATTTTAATATCCATCTGCTCCCAGAGATGAGGACAGGAATCAGCGGCTCGGCAGATAAATCTCAAGTCATCATGTTGTCCAACCTCATTTACCTAGAGATAAGCCTTCTAGAATCAGCAGGCTTCATGTAGGCAGCTTCACTAAGAAAAAAGCTAAAAAGGAAAAAAAATACAATTCAAGCCGCCAAAAGAGCAGGCCCTGGATATCCAGTAGCAATTGCTTTTTAATTAGCAAAAGCCAAAGATTCTCAGATTGCATGGTGCTCAGATTAGTCATCTTGTTGCATGGTTGGAAAGAGGCTCTCTGATTGGCTGACAACATCTACTAAAAAACCAGATTTTTTTTCCATAGAGAAGCTGAGAGGACCTTTGAAGTTATGAAAGGCAAATGAAACAAAAGAAAAGATAGTAAAGGAACAGAAAAATAGGGCTGAAGTGGAAGAGATCATCCATAAAAACTCCACCAACCAGAAACAGTCATGGGTTGTGAAGCACGGAAACAAGGATGGTCAGCAACAGAGATTGGAGTCTCTGCAGTCTGGGAGTTAGGACAGAGAATAGAAGGACGAGGGATAGAAAACCACCCCACCTTAATTTTGCGGCCCTGGGGACACAAGACAGGTCTACAAGGAAGCAGAAGACAGAATGTTCTAGCTACACTTCAGTGCATTGTCTTTTAAGACACAGAGGGGTCTCCTCTACCATGACAAGCTGAACCTCAAATCAGTAGAGAGTTGGTGCCCGTATAACTATGTCCACAGAAGCAGGACCACAGAGGTACTGTAGCTTTGAAGATTCTGTAATACTCATCATCCCAAATTCTCTCTTTAAAAACACAAATATTTAGGATTTCCAATTAAGCCATGAAATTAGAAGGGTAGAAAAACCCACCAGAAAAACTGTCAGCAAAGCATAACCATGTCGAATTAAGAGTTTTTCAGCAAACTAATTTTTGAGCACAGAGCATCCTCTGAACTGTTTTAGAATGCTGATGAAACCAATTGCAGTTAATACAGCTTGCTAACTTGGACCATGTGAATTAAGTTAGCATATAAAGATTATAGACATCATGATTTTTCTTGCATATGTAAACGCCATAGGCATGTAGAAAATAAAAGCTTTATTGACGGAAAATATCATTATTCAGGACTTTTATTATAACAGATTGAACTGAAGGGCAGGTCCTTCTCCAACTAAAACTATATAACAATGTTAGATAAAATAGAAAATGTTTTCATTCAAAGGTTGTTTCATAAAAAGGGGTGGGGGAGAAGGGGAATCCTCAAGTTTCGGAAAATATGAGAAGAGAAACCACCAGAGCCCTTAGCAGATGACACTGCATTGACCCCAGGAATTATGGACCTGGAAGTAAGACCTAAGGACTGAGGGTTTGGGTTCTGGAAATCATACAGGGATGGGAAATGTGGCCTTGAGCCCAGGAGAAGAGCGGGAACTATAACCGAGCCCCCACATAAAGCCTCTAAACAGACAGCCTCTGTCTGTTCAAATAAAGGAGGACGTTCTGGAGATAAATCCGCTAGCAGGCCTGGAGAAACAGCAGAAAAACTGACATCTCTCCAGGGTCTTTGGATGAAAAAAGAATTGCCCATGAGTAATCAAAACCTCCCATATGAATATCCCATAGGATACACTATGCTGGCACAGTTCCCGATGTTTTCCATGCATTTCATCTTCACTATAATCCTATTCAGTAAGTACTATTATCTGCATATTGTCTCTGACACTCAGAGAGTTACAGGTCTTTGTTCTTGGTCATTGGCTAGTATGTCATGACAATATTAATACAGGCAGAAAAATACAATTCCAACAAAATCTCATGGCTTTTTTCCTCCTAATTTGTCAAATTGATCCAAAAACTCAAAAGGGAGAGAAAAGGACCAAGTATTTCCAAGATAATCTGAAGAAAAAAAGGACATATTTTCCCCACCAGATACAAAAATGTATCAATGTCACAGTATAGTACTGGCACAGGGATAGACAAATGGAACAATGTCTCAGAGCACAGAGATTTACCATATAAACTTGGTATATAACAGGGAAGGCATGAAAAATTAGGGCAGAAAGTATAAACTATTCAGTAAGTGGTACTTGAATAACTGCTGATCCCTGTGGCTAAAATAAATATGTAATTCATACCATCCACACTCACACAAAAATGAATTCCAGATGGATTTCGCATCAAAGTCTTAAAAATGCAACCTCAAAACTTTCATATCAGGGTTCTGTAAACTTCAGCTCAGAGACTAAATCTGGCCCACCACCTGATTTTGTGAGTAAAGTCTTATTGAAATACAGTCACGCCCATTAGTTTACATATTGTCTATGGTTGTTTTCAGAGTTGAGTAGATGCAACGGAGAAAGTGTAACCAGCAAAGCCTAAAATATTTACTCTCTGGTTCTCTGCAGAAAAACTTTGCTGATTGGTTCTCTTGATGAAAATATAGAATATCTTTATGACATCAAGATCAGTCTCTTGAGTGAGACATAAAATAAAAGATGAATACAGTCATGCGCCACATAACAATGTTTTGGTCAGCGACGGACTGCATGTAGGAAGGTGGTCCCATAAGATTAGTACCATACAGCCTAGGTGTGTAGTAGGCTATACCATCTAGGTTTGTGTAAATACACTCTATGATGTTCACACAAGGACAAAATCGCCTAACGACGCATTTCTCAGAATGTATTCCCATCATTAAGCAAGGTATGACTGCATAGTAAACTACATAAAAAGTGAAACGAATGAACTAGTTACATCAGACAACCACAGACAAAGCATAGTAATGAGTGGGGGAAAAAAAGCAAGCTGCAGAAGGATAGCTACAGTGTGACACCGCTGTGGACATTTGATACCTATGTTGTAAAAATATAAAACCACAGACAGAAAGCTTATACACCAATGCAGAATAACAATCATTTCTGGATAGAGAGGGAAGGAAATGGGATCCAGGAGGAGTAGGGGAATGGGGGTGACAGGTGGGCTTTAACTATATTTGGCTGTTTTATAAAAAAAAAAAATCCTGAAGCAAATATGATAGCACGATGTTTGTTGCATCTCAGTGGTAGATGCTAATTACATTATTCTCTGTGCTTTTCTATATGGTTGAAATATTTCATAATAAAAATTTAATTTAAAATGTGGTCTTCGTCATTGAACAAATACTTATTGAGCACCTTCTGTGGCTCTAGCCCAGAACTTGGCAAACTATGGCACACAGGCCAAACCCGACCTGCCACCTATGTCTGTGCAGCCTGCAAGTTAAGAATGGCTTTTACATTTTTAAAAGGTTGAAAAAATCCAAGAAAATTAATATTTCATATCACGTGAAAATCACGAGTCAAATTGCAGTGTCCATCAATAAAGTTTTACTGGAATACAACCACATCATTCATTTATTTTTTATTTGGCTGAATTCACCCTACATCAGCCGAGTTGAGTAGTGGCCAGAGACCATGTGGTCCACTGAGCCAAAAATATTTACCGTCTGGCCATTTTCAGAAAAAGTTTGCTGACTCCTGTACTAGGCTCTGGAAATGGGCAGAACATCTGCTCCCACAGTGCTGGTGGAGGGACGCAGACAATAAACACTGTAGATAGATCAACACTGTCACACATTGTCACTTATATGTATCACCTACTGCAGGACAAGACAAAGACAATTTTCTTGCATGGATTATACAATCTACTTTTTATAGCTTTAATAAAAAAAAAAAAGCTAAATAATCGTAGAGCTCCCTCAACGAGGCAGGAGTAATGTCTGGAAACATTTTTACTATCTTCTTCTTCCCCAGAATTATATCACTGATTACAATCATCAGCTAGAAAGATTCAGAACATGAAATTTTATCACATCAGAAATTCCATGAGAAAACTCAATCCACCTTGCAAAAACTATAGTAGGAATTAAAGTAACTGCATAATTGCATAGATGATTCTTTTAATGTTGTTTGTGGCTCCAGTTCCGTTCAGAGTAAAAATATTAAAACCGTGACTTGGTACCATTTGTTTTGATGATGAAAAGTTCCCAGACTGTGGAATGAGCCACACCCAGTAAACCCAAGCACAAGCTCTGGAAATAAACATGACAGATGTGTGCCCCTTACCAATGAAGAGTGACAATGACACAGAAAAGGCAATATTCATGGTCCACTGTATAACGCTCCAGAAATCATACGAAATATCTGAAATAGCCTCAAAGTCAATGGACACTGAAGAAGATTATGGTTTCCTGGACAGCAATAAATTCACTTAGAAGAACGTTATTCAGAAAGATGCCCATTCCCCATTCATATCTGAGATCCTCATTTAGAAGAACAGCTCTTTCAGACCATCCAGAGGCGAATCCACAGCTGACGCTCCAGAGGATGGCCAGGATCCTGGAGAACACTATAAATGGATTTCCATTTGGTCCTTTTGGCAATGCACAAAGAGCATCATTTCCAACAGTGCACTAGAAGACCACTCCTCAGGACTGGGTTCCAGGCTGGGGTCCTTTCCTGATGCTCGTGTGCCTTGGGCAACTTTGAGCCATTTTCTTGCCTATCAAACAGCAATAGCAGTGCATATGCAGCTTACACCTGCAGTTCCCAAAGTGTGTGCCAAAGCACCCTGAGGTGCTACAATGAAGGCCCAGGAGCACTGAGAATTATACACACATCTTCAATCTTCAAGGGAAACACAGGGTACACACTTCTGCCAGACAGTGCAAACTACTAGCTAGAGGCAGTTCATGGTTTCAACAGTAGACCTCACTACATTCCTTCTGTTGATATCATATCTCGCCAAAGACTGGGTTTTCAGCCATTGCTGTGATAAAAAGCAAACATTCCATGAAGGTCAATGTGAACAAGGAAATGAGGAGAGTAGTGATCAGTTTGAGGAGCTGTGTAGTACTCAACAGGCACACCCCCTACTCGTATGTAACTGTGGTTATTTAAGAAAGAAATAAAAGTATTATTTTTTCTTTCATTTTACATGCATTACTTTTTCAAACTACCACAAAGTTATTAGAACGTAAGTTGTTGAGACCTACGTACTAACAAGGATTCTCTGCTTGACCAAAGTCTACTCAAGCTACCCCGGGTATTCTCAACTAGGCCTTGACTTTTGGACTCCTGTTCATCTCTGCATTGTCCAATTTTAGCAAGAATCCTGTTAAGTTGGTTTAGCCAGAATCCCCCATCCTCCATATCTGATCACCCGCAATATCTAATCAGGCTCCTCATCTTCCACCATCAATGTCTGATCACCCTGGCCTGCCTTTAGCAAGAACCCTGTTAGGCTGGTTTAGCCAGAATCTCCCCTCACCCCTACCATTTCCTCTTAGTAATTTTCCACCCACCAACCCCTACCCTGCCCTTTGGCTACAAATTCCCACTTGCCCATGCTGTTTGCAGAATTGAGCCCAGTTTTATACCGAGGCCTCTTTTCCTCTATTGCAATAGTCCTGAATAAAATCTGTTTTTACCACTTGAACTACTGTCCAGCTCTGATTTTTCTTTAACATTACTTCATAAATGGAACCATTAGCTATTTCTTTTGGCTTGAGGCACTGTAAAACATTTACTGCGATGTTAGGACCACTGGGAACCAAGAGAGCTTGGGAACCTCTGGCTTCTAGCCATAAAAAATTCTTCATCACATGTATCACTTTATAAATGACTTCCATAAAAAGTAAATTTCTGAAATTCTGTCACCTCAAATTATAGAAATCTCAACAATCTGGAAGCTCCGCTGTTCATTAGTCTTCATCTCCTAAGAAAGCCAAACAGCTGGAATTTCAAGAGAGCAGAATACAGACTGCGGAGAGAACAGGCTTATTGATGGATGATGTAAATCAAGTGGGTTGACAATGCCTGCGACTGACAGAGTTCTGAGGGACTACCATCCTCATCCCGCTCACCTTCACTTCATGGAGGAGGTCCTGTGACGTTACATGAGGGTGCAGGGTCCCTAAGTGACAGAGCACAACTAGAACTCGGTTCCCTGAACCTGTCTCCACCAACTCTTCCTCTAAGATGGCTGACAGCAAACATCCATAACATGGTGGCAAGTCACACAGTCTACAGAACCAACAGGTCCCTTTGACGTCCTTATCTTCAAATGCATGTAAAGAGTAGGAAACCTTTGCATTGCTATTCCATCATTTTTATGTTTTGGCAGCTGATCAACGACATTTGGATGAGTCGGTCAGATATTAGTTGCAAAATGAAGTCAGTTTCACTATGAAGTCCCCACAACTAGGCTCAAACCCCAACACAACCTTGAGGAGTGAAAGCAACTTCTCAACCCCTCACTCATGTCAAGCTTGAAATGGGGATAGTATTTTCTTTGAGGGACTGACTGCTGAGGATTCTCAGGGAGTATCTAAACCTCAGATAAAGAATTCTGATAAAAGGAGCTGGGCCTCCTGGTTGCCCAAGTATATGTATCAACGGACCACGTTAGGAATACTGAAGTGTGTCCACTGTTGGGGTTCAGACGTTACATTTTTGATGCACTGGGGGACCCTGATGGAAGCCTGACTGCTCCCAAAGAGAGATTTACCCTAAAGGAAAAGGTGTCTGGTAGGGCTGGCCACCACCAGCAAGGGCACCTCAGGTCAAGGGGAGCAGGATTCTGGGTGAAAACTGTCAGCAGATTCTAGACTTAGGATGACCCAGCCGTCCACAAGGGCTGGCCACTGAGAGAGCTGCCTCTCTGAAGGTTCCAGCACTGCGGCTCCAGCAACCTAACTGTGGGCCCAGAGCTGACTGGAACATTCTGGGCTTGCTTTCCTTTGCACTTTGCTAGAATGGCCTGGAAATGGGTATTGTCAGCACCAATGTGCTCAGCCCAGGTTCCGTTTTGACCAATTCTAGGCAAGGTGAGCTCCAAACCAGTTATCTTTGCTCTTCTGTGCTAACCTCTAGATCCTGCAAATAATTCTATAAAGGACTTTGGTAATTTATTTTCATTATCACATCTATGCACATATGGAGGGAGAACTGGGTGAATTAATAAGAAATCTAAAAGTGGCCCAAGCTATATTACTATGTGTTATCGAGTAAGAACCTAGTCCAATATACAAAATTATTTTAGACCAAAATAAATGTTTGCAAATTTAAGGCAAAAGTACAAGTGACTTGCTAAAATAAAACAATGGCTTAGCTCTATTTAAAATTCAGTCACATTGGTGTCCTCATTACAACATTTGCATTGCAAAATATCTGACAAGAGAGCCAGTTATCAGTATCTCCATTGTCTTCATCTCTGCAGAGAAGATTTTTGGCAAACAAAGCCATTAAAAAAATCTAATTTTGCTGAATACAATATGGATTAATAGCCAGTTTGTTCTATAAATATCACTTCCAAAAACAGAAGTTTTGCTGGGAAAGAGAAGAAAGAAAATCCAAACAGCATTACCAATTGCTACAGCAGCATTTTTAGTAGCTTGGCAATCAGTGCATATTATTGTAAAGAGCAAAAATCAAGTATTCAAACATATGACTGCAAAAAAGCAGACCACCTGCGTTACAGTCACATCACACTCAATTTAGGGGCTGTGACACATTCAGTGTATTGTGTAGAAAAAAGAACTGATGATAGAAGTTCTCATATATGGAGCGAGTATTCTGTGGCAGTGCTCCAAGCATTACAAACATTATTTCAAAGCCAAAAAATAATCCTGTTAGGCAAGTATTATCAATTCCACTTTATAGGTGAGAAATCTGAGACTCAGAGAAATTAACACATACAGCAAACATAATATACGGTGCAGTGAAGAGTCAGAGCCAGCTGGTTTTAACTATATTTTGCCTTTCCCAAAAAATAAAGAGCCCCTCAATTTTCTGGGTGATTTTTTCTTTTAATCATTCACCTTTCAGGAAGGACAGTCTGATCTCGGTGAATCTAAGCACATATTGAGAAATAAATATCTACATGTACTATTAAGGCCGAAAATCATTAGTCTTCATTTCAGCCGCTCTTCACAACTGCTGAGGCTTAAATTCCTAATTACACATGCTCACTGAAGGACTTTATGGCACAAACAAAGCAAGATAGGAGTAGAGCGAAGATAATTTTATGTTTGGCATTGAAAGGAGTTTGAGATTTATAGTTGAAGACTAGTATCTGGGAGCTCAAGATACAGCAGGAAAAAACATGAAACATTCCAAATGGAAAGTTGGAGTTTTCCCAATCTGCCCAGCCTCTCCGAAGTCCACCACCCCTGGGAACGAGGGCAGCTCCATACTCAGCCTACTCCCGGCCTTGTCTCTGTCCTCCTTCCCAACCTCTTTCCAGACTCTCAATGGGAAATTTCATTGGCAGAGCCACAATTTTCTAGGATGAGGAGGTAGGGCTGTAGGCCCAAAGGACTTTCTTGCAGGTTTTCTGGGGCCAGACTACAGTCATCTCTAAGCTAGAGAACAAGGCAAAGGGCAGAGCTAAGAGCCAGGACAGAGGGGCCTGGCTTCCAGCCCCACCTCTCTGCTGACTGGACAACAATTCTGAATTACAGTTTCTCTTTTATAAAATCAAAAGAACAAACTCCACTTTCCTCATGGCTGGTTGGGGAAATCCAATATACAGTGTAATACGATTTTAAATGATAATTATGAAGTTATATTGGCCTCACCCAAGACACAGTCACCTGAAGGTGAACATTCTGCACGTATAGTTAGCTGTTTAAGACTTCATCTGCTAAGATCAGGACCAGCAGCAACTTGATTACAAAGCCTTACTCTTGGAGTGGAACATACAAATCACACCAGCTTATTCAACCGAAATCGTGTCCCAGCGATCTAGGGAGGCGCTGTGTGTTGGTCATTCTTTAGACACAGATTTCAAACTCTGTCTTCTACTCTCTCTCACAACCTTATGCTCCCCTGTCTGCAAAGTTTTCTAATTTTTTTTAATTCCCCATGAACATCAGCAAAGCTGATGCTTTCTGAGAGCAGAACAGATACCTCAAAACCATTCCCAGAAAGTGGCCGCCTGTTGTGAGGAAGAAACTTTTCCAAAGGGCCATAGGAAATTGGTTTTTGGAGTCACAATAGGTGTGGGCTGAGAATCAAGGCAGCTTCTTGATTTCATCGTGTTTCAGAGAATCGGCCCTTCTTCCGTAGCCTGTAACATCATCACATCTCTCACTCAGTTCGGAATCAAGGAAATGGTTTCAAACAATCAGGAAAGAAGGAGCACAGGTTCACAGTGCTAGTCATCGATATGGCAGGACAGTTAGCCACACTTCCCCACTTCCTGGTATGTCTTCCAAATGGTCCGATGCAAGGGTTTAGAATTGTTCTCTAGAGGACAAACCACAGGGTTTCTTTAGCGGTCATGCCTTCACTATGACACTGGTGGCCAAGAAGAAATTTCTGCCTAAAGTCACTACGACGCAAGCAGCTACAGGAAGAGCAGGTAGGCAGGATGCAGTTAAGAGTCAGGTTTCTGTGGGTGGACCTGGACCTGCATGTAGGAATCTGAATAAGGTCAGCATGGTATCAGCATGGCACTTTACCCAACTTAAAAGAGAAAGGGACCCCTGTCACTGGCAAACAAACTGCACAGACACTCAACATTGACCTAAATTGAAATTGTTACCCAAATCGATACCAAAAAACTATAAAATAAAATTTTTTTAAAAAAGGATAAAATTAATTTAATATGGCAGAGAATATTGTTTTGCTGTTGCCAGCTGGCTGTTCACAAGGTGACCATGCTCCACGAAGGTTCTCTTGAGTTTGCCCACCGATGCTACTACTGTGGGTCACCGTGGGCCATGATGGACCATGTGATGTTGAATCCTCCCACATTGTCTCCCCATTCAACTCCTCTTTAAACCTTGGTCATGTGGTGCCATAGTGACTTTTGACCCTTATTTGAAGCAAATACATCATTTATTTATACTGATTTTTTTCTCTCAATAGCCAACTGATGGTTAAGACAAACAAGCCCAGACTCTTAGAGTGATACTCAATTATAAAGTGGTTGTCTGTGATCTAAGGTGATGGTATCAAAATGAGAACAGAAACATTACACATCATTTCAGCCAGCTCACACACCTCCCTGAAAATACACTCGTGGATAGTGTGTGTGTCCTTCCTTCCCTTCTCTGTGCCCAGAAATATTGCTGTAGAAGAGTGAACAGTAGCCAGGGAGTCGAGAGAACAATGGCAATCTCCATCCACTTATGGGAGTCATCCCTCTCTCCGGGTGTCACGTGTAAAGTGAGAGAGTCGTCTAGAATCTAGATAATGTCTCGGGCCCTTGGAAGGTCTGCCATTTATAATGCTTTTAATCTCTAATACCCTGGGGTGATGCCAGGACCAAGTGAACATTCTTGATGTACCTTAAATCATAGTATTTACCTAGACACGTGGCCCATCCTGGCCATTGGGTGAAGGACTTTGGCATGGTTATATAGATGGGAGGATCTGGTGCAGGCTGCTTTAACCACGGTGTGACAACCTGCCATGGAAAGGTTCTGAATATGACTGACAGTTGCCGACACCAGAGCACATCCACCATAGGTATAGGAAAAAAATGAAAAGCAGGCGTTTAAGCCTCATGCTAATTTCAAAAAATGCAAAGCAAATCCAATAAATAGTAAATCCTTTATCCCACTCAATCTTATTGATCGAAGCTAAACATTAAGCTTTGTGACAAATGAAAATCAGGATGGAGAGAATGGTAAATTTAAAAAGAAAGAAATAACTCCCTTTCTTGATTCTATAACAAATTGCATTTTAGACAATGAAAAATTACTTATAATTTTTAAAATTAGCTTTACTTAGACACAACTGTTCTCAACAACTTACAGCTCTCTGAAAAGGGCTATTAAAGGCAGACCCATCAAACACATTAGTTGTATCCCTTTATACTTCAAATTTTCAACAAAAAAATAGTTTGGATTTTTTCTAATATTTTAAGTAATTTCTTTCTATACTCATAAAGAAGCCAGAGAAAAGGCGTATGTTGTAAGCACAAAAAGGGTCCCAGGTCAAAAATCCAGTCCCTAGTCTTTTGATCTCAGACAAGCCACCTGACTCCTAGGCTTGGTTTCTGCATCTGTCAAATGGAAATAACCCCACTGTTCCTGCGTGAGGCAGGGCTGCACCCAATGGCTTTCAGAGCCCACCAGCCTTATATTCCAAAGGACACATAACACTGCAAAAAGACCACGACAATTCTTTTTTTTTTAATCACACATATTACTGGCTAGGCAATAGGGGATCCAAAATTTTCCAAAATTTCTAGAGGTAGCTGAAAATATTTAGTGTTGTCATATAAAAAGCTTCACGGGGTGAAGGACCCAAAGGAGAGAACACTTTCAGGCTAGAAAAGAGACAAGGCGAGGCCACAACAATTCACTTGGGTAAGAGTTCTTACGAATTCCTCCCTGAGAAAAATATAGGAATGAAAAATGGAACCACACTAAATATTTTTTTAATGTGTATTTTGTATGTGATTCCAGAATGTCAGCTCAGTAATTCTCAACGCAACCTCGGTTGTCTTCATGAAGGCTCGTTTCCAAAGACCCTCTTCTCAGGGGAAAATGTGGCTCACCACACAGCACCACAAAGCTGGTGCCCCAGTAGCCAAGAGAGGACACGCGGCCCACCGCACCAAATTCTAACTTAACAAGGCTTAGTTCTTCTGCCGTGGCTCCATGCTCCAGGTCCCTTTCAAATTTTTATTCTGCATATTTTATACTCTCTTTGTGAGCAGACTAAAGTTAACAAAATTAGTAAATTTGCTTAATGTAGTAATTTGGAGGTATGCCAATTCAGTAACCGTCATACAAGCTAAACGAAATGATATTCCCCTTTTTAAACTCTTTTGTGTTATTGTTTTAACACCTCTTCATGGTCTCGTAGTCCAATCAAAATTTTATACAATAGTTCACCTACTTAGCATATGTCATGAACATAGCCGAAAATCCTAACATAATTTAAAATTCTTTGAACAACCATGCATTGTACTCACAGATAAGGCTTTTGATTAGAACGTTTTATTCTCCTTTTGAAGACAAACCCAACAAAATTAGTTACCTGGTTACAAGAGCCAAAATAAATTAGGAGCAGCATATTAGAAACAGAATTTGCTACTACAGATTGGGTCAGTGACATAAGCAGAATGACACCTGGCATGGGAAGAAGTGGGAAAATAAATAAAAGGGAGACACATGGATCACCAAGTTGACCATCTGAGGCCACTGGGTGGAAAGGCAACAACATCCTATGCCTCTGATCACTTGGAGAATTTTGTATTACTGAACAATACATAATTAATGCTCAAAATAATGCCCTTGAGCCAACAAAAAGGCTAAATCATGTTCTGTATGCTCTGCTGATATATATAGTACACTGGGGGACCATTCCTTAAAAATGATTGTGAAGAAAAATATCAGAATTTAAAGAGTAAAGTGCAGGTGGCTGGAAAACTCATTGAAAGTAATATCCTGTGTTAGGTAAATGGCTGATACTGTATTTTTAAATAATTAAATAATAGCAGATATAAAATTACTACAGTGATTTCCAGTCTGATTATTTGGATGTCTATTATTTCATTATACTCTTTCATGGAATACCTGAAATGCACAAAGTCATGCTAATAGCCTATTTACCTATTAGCAAAACATCTGGTTGCCTCAGCTTGGAACGAGAAGAAGAAAAAAAAAGTTACACTATAATAAGCATGAGATTACCTGCAGGATCTCCCCCAGGCAACCATGCATAAAGAAGAACTAACAGTAATAACAGCAGCTATTATTACTCTGTGCCAACCACCATGTCAAGAACTTTACATACTCTTCCTCTGAGAATGGCACAACTAGCCCAATTTACATATAAGAAAACTGAGACTTAGAGAGGTTAAGTAAATAACTTGCCCAAGGTCTCAGAGTTGGTAAGTGATAAAGCCAGAATTAAAACCCAGGTCTCTCATTCTCAAAACCATCCTCTTCACCATCATGGAATGAATCAATGACAGAAGAAGAAACAGATGGCAGGTGACAAGGGGGGAGGAAAATTATCTAAAGCAATCAGAATAATGAAGAAAAATCATGAGCCCTATGAGCATCACAGAGAAAACTGCTGTATATTTGAGCATAGTACCATATCTTGTGTTCATAATATGAACCAAAAGCTTATGTAACAACAGAGAACATTTATGACATGCCGAGTGTGTACCAGGCACTTGAGGTGTATTAACTCATTTAATCCTCCCAACATACCTATAAGGGATGGTTTTTATTATTATCTCCATTTTGCAGATGAGGAGACCGAGGCCATGTGGTTCAACCACTTGCCAAGGGAACACAATTACAAGAACAAAATTTTAACCCATTGAGTCTTGCTCCAGAGCCTGAGATCATACGCAATACTGATATATTCATTACATCATCCACTATTTATGAAATGACAAGGAAGTGTGGACCAATTTAGAAATTGATACTAACGAAAAATGTTTTAACCATGAAGGAGGCAAGCTTTACTTATCTGGAAATTTCACATTCATAGAAATATTCATTTCTCAACACTGTTAGGTCATTTTTTTACAGTTCAAATGGCAAACCCCTCTTCTCCCACTGTTTTGAAAATTCCAAATGTTTTCATCTTTATGAAAGTAAAAATCATACTTTTTAAGAAAAGTAAGTAAACGCAAAGCTTTTTTAAATATCTGAAAAAAAGAAAAAAGTTTTAAATGTCTATTAACCATTTAAGAATGTCTCTGCACTGCAAAGACGATTGGCATGGCATATGATTTCTCTAATTATAATGAGGGAAAGAAGTACACCTTTAATCAGCTTCATAATATATCACACAACTGAGAGTTTTCATAACTAAGGCATTAGTGATAATGACATAGTCACAATACTCTAATATTAAAACTGATTCAAACTCAGAAGATTTTTATCTAATCGGTATTTCATATACATACCCAAATATATTTAAATCCTTTCTCCAAAAGTTTTATCCAAAATAAATATCAACGTGACTTTGAGATTAGCTGAAATTTTAATTAGGTCAAAAAGATAAACAAGCTTCCTATAACTTGATTTGCAATAATGGTACTCAGAAATGAGCCATTTGATAATTCCTGGATCTGTCCATGCAGCCTTTAGAGGCTCGCTTGGTTTCTAATAATTTGGTTTAGTGTGAAATCTTTCACAAAGGACAAGCTTAATGCATGGTCACTCAAAGGGCAGCTCCAGTGGGACACCACCAAGCCTCAAGAGTGCCCAAGGAAAGCAAAATCACGCCAGGTCTTCGAAGGCACAAAGGTCACAGGTGGAGATGTGGTAGTGGACACTCTGCTAGGAGCTATGACTGAAACAACTGTAGATGGTTTAAGGAGCATCTGCACATATTTTATTGAATGAATGAAGTGAGACTTGACAATGTTCGTGGTTTCAAATGTGGTATGCTGTAAAACATGACCCTCTTCTTCAGCATCTCTGAAGAAAACATAATATGAAAACAGGAATTGTTGATAATAATTTGACACTGGTTATTAGCAATTAACAAAGTTACTTCTCAGCAGTCTAATCACTAGGTGGTCTTTCATGTGAGTTTCTCAAAAATGACAGCAATGCTGCTAGACATACTGTGTTTGCTTGTTCTGCATCTGACAGGTTAATCTGGTTTAAAGGAGCAGAACTAGATTTTAAACAAGAGAAGTGGCTCAAGTTTTGAAATCTGTCAGTCTCGGGTTCAAGTCCTGCCACTGTTCCTTTCCAGCTGTCTAATTGTTGGAGGAGGTCAATGAGAAGACGTGACTGCCCGTTGACCTGCAAGCTGGACCTGGGCAATCAGAGGCTTCCCCTGACACCCTTGTCCTTGGGATGTACACTCTGCCCTCCATTCCCACAGCGGGAGCCATTTTCAAGGATGTAACCTTGAGAGAGTGATGTGTTGTTGAGACCATGTGGACTGAATACATGACAGAACCCAGTTTAGGCCTCTATATAAAGTTTTCAGATTCCGGTGGGCAGGTGTGGAGATCTACACATCTTGCAACCACCCAAGACAAGCCTCTTAAGTAAGTTACCCTTGCTTATGACACCTACCACCTACGAATCTGGAGTGGTCTGCCTCTTTCCTCAGTCTCCTTGCCATCTGCCTATGGGGGCCAGTTTCAGATTTCACCTAAGGAACCCCTGCCCTTGAGAACCAACAATAATGCAAGCCAAGTTTCCCATCCCTTTACACCTTAAATTCTAGCAAATTACAGAACTTAACTCATAAGTTTGTTGGGGATTGCATGAGAGAGTGCATAAAAGGCACTTAGCAGAGTGCCAGGTACAAAGTAAGCACTTAAATATGCCGGCCAACAGTAACATCATTCTGAATTCCAAGAAGGCCTGGATTCAATGGCAATGAGTTTACGGATAAGTAAATTCACTCTCTTTTCCATTCTCTCCTCCCCTGGGTCATTCTCAGCCTGCACTGGTATTCCACCCTGACCATTGTTTTTGAACAAAGAAAAGCCTTGTGAGATCAAGTAATTAAGCGTTCTTCTATGGCTATGAAACTGAGAGGAAGAGAAAAATCACCAGGCTAAGTTTCTCCACACTTGAGAAAGCAGGTTGATGGAGCTAATATGGAATTCATTGGAACGTTTTCCTGAGCTGAAGGGACACAGAGGGGACATACTCTCAGCCTGTGGTGTTGCTGAAGAACAGGATCACCAACACCTCCTGGGCCTGAGCGGGGGCATGAGAAGGGCATTGCTCCCAAGAGATGTAATGAATAAAAATAATAATGCAAAGGGAATAAATCCAGAAAGCAATTAAGGAACTGTCAACAGGAAGGGTTGAGCAAAACCAGACATGAACATTATCATTTAATTTTCTTTTCATGTATCTTTTTTGGCTCAAACTACTTTCATACCAGAATTATAATTATGGATATCACTACAATCCACACATTGGCCTCACTGTTGACACTTTCCTTACCCCAACCAATTAAATGTCATCCGTTGAGCTTCAGCCACCAGTATCCCTTCCTAAAAGGGCTAATGTCAATCACCTTACTGTGTGTGATGACATGAGGCAGAGAAGCCAGGCAGAAGCATCTGTATATGGTGCTGGGTGCTTGGTGTCTTCCATAGATGCCTATAGCTCTCTTTAGCTTTCCTGGCAGTGATCTCTGCATAATCCTGGGAGAAACACCAACCTCATGCTGTGAGGGGGCATCAGTCCCTTGAGAAGTGTTATGGGCTGAATTACGTTCCTCCAAAATTCACATGGTGAAGTCCCAGCCCCCAGTATCTCAGAATGTATACTCCATATATGGAGATCAGGTCTTTAAGAAGGTAAAGGAGTTAAGATGAGATCGGTAGGGTGGGGCCCTAAGCCAATAGCACCAGTGTCTTTATAAGGAGAGGAAGAGACGGGAGGGATGGGTGCACACAGAGGAAGGACCGTGTGAGGACACAGCCAGAAGGCAGCCTTCTGCAAGCCAAGCAGAGAGGCCTCAGCAGAAATCAAACCTTCCAGCAACTCGAGCTTGGCCTTCCAGCCTCCAGAACTGTGAGAAGCAATTTTCTGATGTTTAAACTCTCCAGCCTGTGGTAATTTGTTATGGCAGCCCTAGCAGACTAATACAAGAAAGTTCTATACGTTTCCAAGGATAAACAAAGTCCTCAATGACCACATGACTAAGTGCTTTCACTGTGTTTCAATATTACAGATATTAAAATAAAGTGATAAATAATAACTATGAATACGCCTGACATCTGAATTTACTGCAATAACTTTCTAACGTGTCTCCCCACAGTTGTTCTTTCCTCCATTTCAATAAATCCCACATACTACTGTCAAAATAAAATCTTAGCAAAGCACAGCCTTGCAAATTTTATTCACCTGTTCGGAAACTTCCACAGGCTCCTCACTGCTGACCAAATGAAACTCTCATGTGAGGCCCTGGAGATCCCAGCCCCAACACTACCCTTCCAGCCACATCTACTACAACACTCCCTCCACTTACCACACACTCCCAGCAGGACTGCCTGCTGCCACCTGGACACTGCTGGACTTTTTCTTACTCCTTGTCTTTCTCTCTTTGTTTTTTCTTAACCTGGAACCTATGGACCCCTAGAGCTCAGAAGACTTCTAAAGGGTCTAGAATCCACCGAAATTGTATACAATACTTATACTTCTCTATGTATGAACATTTTTCCAGAAAGGAGACTCATAAATTTTATCATATTTTCAAAGATCTTGATCAAGTTGAATTTTAGCTAAGCCCTGTGCTCCCGGAAAACAGTGATAGCTAAGAAACTCCCCACCCTTTTGTGTTCCAGGAAACGACTTACTGCAAAGAACCATCTTCCACATATGACTTAGACCCAACACTCATCAGTGACCTTCTTGTTTACCTCTGACAAGGCCAAACACAGACCCTCCAAATTTCCATTGTTTATCTCATAAATGATTAGCTGAATTGAATTGTCCCCACTGATCGATCTGGACAAAACTACCTGCTATCTTGTCTTGATCAAACTTGAGTCAGGCTTTTCTCCCCTGCAGACCTTTGAACTTTGATGCACTCTCAGACTGAGCCGGCATCAGAAGGCAGAACGACCTCTCCGAGGGTCCCTGACGGCAAGTGTTACGGGTTGAATTGTGTCCCTCTAAAAAGTTATGTTGAGGTTCTAATCCCCAGTACTTTAGAAGGTGACCTTATCTGGAAATAGGATCTTTGTGGATGTAATTAGATAAAATGAGGTCACACTAATTAGTGTGGGCCCTGATCCAATAGGAGCGGCATCCTTATAAGAAGAGGAGAGGAGACCCAGACACACAGTGAGAACACCACGTGAAGACAGAGGCAGAGACCGGAGTGATGCTTCTACAAGCCAAGGATCGCTGGCCGTCACCAGAAGCAGGAGAAAGACATGGAACAGATTCCCTCTCAGGGCCTCCAGAAGGACCAACTCTGCCCGTGCCTCGATTTCAGACTTCTAACCTCCTGACCTATGAGAGAATAAATTTCTTTGTTTTAAGCCATCCAGCCTGTGGCACTTGGTCCCGGCAGCCCAGCAAATGAATACAGCAAGAAAAGCTCTGCTCAGCCATCAGATCACGTGACCTGTGCATCTACTCCCTCACATACAGTCTTTCTGGCCTTATTTACCCTTCCCTGTAAAAGAAAATTCCCTTCTGCCTGGCCTTGGAGATGCTTGCAGATCTGATGGTGGGAGCATTCTCCCTATAGCAATAACCCGCTCCTCTTACCGCAGTACTTCCCTCCCCTACTGCAACAGTCTTTTCGAATAAAGTCTCTCCTTACATAAGCCCAGGTTTGTTTTTTACTTGACAAGCTCTATGTCCGCAAGTGGTTAAGAACTGGCGCCCCCTGTGGAAGAATCTCTATCCTCCCTCCTTGCAGCTTGCCTAAGCTCCAGCCATCCTGTGAGGCCATTTCCCCACAAATCCTTGCCTGTCCCCTCTCCCACTAGCAGACAAGAGCCTTTCCATGTCTACCTTTGGCGGAGGAATAATGTCCAAGTATTAACCAGTGGGTTCTCCATCAGAAAACCTCCTTGTATTTCAAGATCTCTGCCCCCAGCCCAGGCAGCTGCGCCTGAGCTGGGCCTGAGCCACCCGCCCTCAGAGGAGGGCTGCTCCTGGGAGCCAGAGAAGTAAGGAGCTGACTCACGGCATTCGAGTTTCAAAAGCCATGATAAGGAAGAAGGCAGAAAATGTTGGACAAGTCTTGATCACTCTCTGTACTGCAGATTACAGAAAGACTCCACGGGCCGGGGAAGGAGATGGGTGCGGAGTTACTTTCACTTGAGTGAGCACTGTCGGGTACCAATGTCAGAGGTCGAGTCAGGACCTGGGAATGGCCTGTCCCATTGCAGGCAGTGCAGCCTTAGTGCACTGCTCCTTCACAGTCCCCCAAGCCAAGGACCTCCCTTGGGCAACAGCCAGCTCCTTCATCCAGCAGAAATGATGAAGGCTGTAAAGGTCCCCATCTTACCTGCCCCATGGAGTCAAGCTCCTTTCTGTGAACCAAGGCCCTCCTAACACTCACCCCAAATCCCAGAGATGGGAGGAGAAACCCTCACAACACTAAGTGGGTGGTGGAGGCATGAAAAGGACAGATGAGGCCTGGACAAGGCAGGCCTGCAGGGAACCAGCATGAAATCTAACAAGCACATGTGCAACACACACACATCCATCAGCACAGTGATGGAACACTCCCAAACCCCCTCTCCATTTGACTTGGGTTCTAGTACACTGACCTCATGGAAATTCATCTTAGCTATTTTCTGGCAATAGCTTCACCTGATTGTGGGGAAACTATACTATCCTAAGTTCATTTTAATTATTGCAATGTTTTATTATCAGAGACATCAAATCAAACCCTGCTGTCCACCCACCTCATTTCACCAGCCTTGTCTCAGAGTAAAGCAAGTACATTCACACTCTGGGGCTAAAACTCTGCCAAAGCGGGTGCTTGTAACCCCTCCTCAGTGTTTGTTTGTAACCCATTACTTCTAAATGCATGCTTGCAGTTCTGTGTCAGCTTAAGGAACAGAGACCGGGCAGAACTAGTACACAGTTAATAGCTTTAATATCACAACAAGCCTTTGATTATTTATTTGATTTCACCAATAGAAAATAACTGAGAGAAAATAGAAAAGTTGTGGATGCAGAGGTATTTGTTATATTGGTCGCTCAACTTTTTGTTATTTGTAAATGTCTCATGCTTAAAATTAATTAAGAAAAAGCTAGTTAATAAAAGGAGCCATTGTTCTCTCCCTAGTAGTTTAACAAGGACAAATCCAAATTCAAATTCTTCTTGGCAATATCACACGATCTGACAATGTGGAAAATCTCTCATTAAGGAATAATAGGACAAGAACCTGTTCCAAATTGGGGGAGGAATACTAATTTGGGAGTACTTGAGAAATATAGTTTTCTTAATTTTCAATTATATAACAACACAAATGGCTAACAATGTGAGATCACACAGAAATCCTGACAGTCTTCAAGAAATTAAAAACACCTGGAGTAAGCATGAAGTTAAAATCAATCTTATATGCATGCATCGCACATAAATGCTAAGGTCTTTCAAGAATGCTCAAACTTATTTTTGTAAATGGCCTATATAACTTCCTTACAATATTAGAAACACTGTTACTCTTAACAAGCATTTTCTCATAAACTATAGAAATACAAACTTCAACTCTGCCTGTATTTGGATCCCTATAATGAAGTCCAAATCGTGTCAGCATCCATCAGTCTATACAGCAGTTCTACTCCAAATGAACAGTGCTTCTCCGCCTACACTGCACACCAGATCACCCGTGTTGCTGACACAGACCCCACCCTGGGTCCAGCAAACCAGAATCTCTGGGATGGGGCCCAGACTCAGCATTTTCAAGGCTTCCCAAGTGATTCCAGTGCACAGCCAAAGATCAGAGTACTAACACAGTGACACATCATAACTCAGTGTTTGTCAATGCCTGGAAAGGAAGGTCACCTGAATCAAAACCACCTGGAATATGTATTTAAAATGCAGGTTGAATCTTACTTCGGCCTACTAAATCAGAATCTCTACAGGTGGTGCCTGAAAAGTTGCATTTTAACAAGTCCCCACTGTTCCCCTCCCCCCACCCCATGCTGACACCAGAGCATCTGAGTTTGCTGTTGCCATCCGTCTAGCAGAGACCTAGTTCTGGAGTCTGTTATTAAGAGCTTCCTGTTCACCTGGATATTGCACTGTGGACGTGATTTGCCCTGAATATACCTAAACATCACCTATTCTAGCCTAGTTCCAATTTCCTTTTTTTAAGGTAGAATTTTGTTTTAATTTATTGTGAAGAAAGTTTTCTTCCCATCAATCTCATTGTTACTCACTGAGATAAGATAAAGACTTGAAAATGAACCCTGACAGGCCAACAGGAAGAAAGGAAATGTACAGGCTTCCTTCCCACCCCTGGTCCTTGTCTTGCTTCATGCGTTCATCTCCAGGCATCAGACACTCCATTGCAAAAAGGATAATCCTAAACAGATGTCCAGTGCTGTGTGTTATTATCCATTAACCCAGGCAATCAGCTACGATAGGCCTTCATGGAATCACAGTGCTTCTGGGTTAGAACAGACTTTAAAAGTCTTTAAAATTCAACTTCCCAGCCCTCCCAGCTACTTCACGTTCTTCAGACCGTGTTTTAAAAGTCTCTTGAGGGACCGAGTTTGTTGCAGAAGGCTAGAACTCACCTAGAGATTCTTCCTGAGCACCTGGCACGAGAGGCATGTCAGAAAAATGAAATACCAGAGAAGGAAGGTAAGAATATAGCAAAAAAGAAAACACAAGCATAAGTCAAAAGTGAAGTTAAGAAAGAGAAAAAATGAGAAAAATGGAGTAAACCATCAGAGACCTTAAAGCTTCCTAAATCCTATGGGGCAGCCCTGATCTTTCACTGATGGAAGGGAGAAGTTCTGCAGCAGGGCAATCTCTTATCTAGACATCCTACCCTAGAAAAATATTACAGGACTCCAAAAGTTATGTCTCTCTTCAACATTTGACAATTTTTTCTTCTTTGCACTAAAATATAAAAAGACAACAAATAAACTCAAAATGGATCAAAGACCTAAAGATAAGACCTGAAACCATAAGGCTTCTAGAAGAAAATATAGGCAGTGCACTCTTTGACATCAGTATCAAAAGGATCTTTTTGGACACCATGTCTTCTCAGACAAGGGAAACAATAGAAAGAATAAACAAATGGGACTTCATCAGATTAAAGAGCTTCTTCAAGGCAAGGGAAAACAGGATTGCAACAAAAAAACAACCCACCAATTAGGAAAAAATATTTGTAAGTCATATATCAGACAAAGGGTTAATCCCTATACTATATAAAGAATTCACACAACTCAACAACAGAAAATCAAACATTCCAATCAAAAAATGGGTAGGGGACATGAACAGACATTTCTCCAAAGAAGATATACGGATGGCCAATAGGCACATGAAAAGATGTTCATCATCGCTGATCATCAGGGAAATGCAAATCAAAACTACACTAAGATATCACCTTACACCCGTGAGAATGACAAAAATAACTAAAACAAATAGTAACAAATGTTGGAGAGGTTGTGGAGAAAAAGGAACCCTCATACACTGCTGGTGGGAACGCAAACTGGTGCAGCCACTATGGAAAACAGTATGGAGGTTCCTCAAAAAATTAAAAATAGAAATACCCTATGACCCAGCCATCCCACTACTGGGTATCTATCCAAAGAGCTTGAAGTCAGTAATTCCAAAAGTCCCACGCACCCCTATGTTCACTGCAGCATTATTTACAATAGTCAAGACGTGGAGGCAACCTAAGTGCCCATCAACTGATGATTGGATAAAGAAAATATGGTATACATATATACAATGGAATACTACTCAGCCATAAAAAGGATAAAATCGTCCCGTTCACAACAACATGGATGGACCTTGAGGGTATTATGTTAAGTGAAATAAGCCAGACAAAGAAAGACAATCTCTGTATGACTCCACTCATATGTGGAAGTTAAACATGTAGACAAAGAGAACAGATTAGTGGCTACCAGGAAAAAGGGGGCGTGGGGGTGGGCACAAAGGGTGAAGGGATGCACCTACAACATGACTGACAAACAATAATGTACGCCTGAAATTTCACAAGGTTGTAAACTATCATAATCTTAATAAAAAGTAAAAAAAATAAATAAAATAAAAAAATTTTAAAAATAAAATAAAAAGACAAAAGTCTCTGGAACAATATAATAAACTAAAAAAGAAAATAGTTAAATAATGGCTTTATGAGACTTTCCAAATTTTTCTCCATAGCCAAAAATACAATAATGTCTTCCCATACCGCTAGCAAATTAACAGAGCATAAAATAGTCCCTGTCTTAAATATAGTAGGGTGTCCTGATTCCAACAAGATCAGGTATGTTTGCTGGCATGCAATCAGCAGTTTCCACCAGTACTAAAATAACCTAAAATCGTTTTTCTCTCTGCATTTTTTAGGCTGTGACATTCAGCCCTTACTTCCAGGCAGTCTTGACAGAGCCAGAGTCGAGCTATATAACACCCCTGTATTTGTGTACATTCCTGGAGGCCACACAAAATTATCATTTCAAATCATGCCCCTTAAGTTTATTCCTGCTGAGGTTAGCTCAATGTACTCAGAAACTCCAATTTCTATTTCTCCTTTTCAGTCCATTTCCTCAGATTTTCAATAAGTAAGCAACTCTCTTAAAGTTCTTCTACGTGAGGGTAAGAAATCCACTATTATTTCATTTTATTATATTGAGGAGAAACAAGACTATATGAGACGTTTTCTAGGGTGGTGGCATTTCTTTAATATAGACCCCTAAGCCCAAGGCCAAATGGAAATTGCAACCAAACCAAAGAAAATCATATAAAGCAAATTCAGAAAAATCTGTTTCCTTGATGTAGTTCTCCTTTGTTTTATTTTCATGGAAAATCAATGAGGGCTAAGAGAGTGTGGGAGGAGTGAGGGCAGACAGAGAATGAATAACTGAATGCAGCCTCAGCTCTTATTCCTCTCAAATGTCCCTCTCTCCTTCTGATCCCACACTTTCTCTTTTAATACCCCACTTCTCTTACTGCCACCTTCCTCCATCCTCACTAATGTCTCCCCTTATCAATCCAGCCTCCTCCACAGCTCAGATAAAACAGAACTGTCATGGCCAGAATGGAGTAAGAAGGCCACAGTCATTGTCAAAGGCTAGAAGACAAAGGAGATGGAGGGAGAAGAGCCCAAGAGCCCGAGGAAAAGGCCATTTTCTGCCTATGAAGATTCAAACTCTAGAACCGACATGGAGTCTCTTCTCCAAAGGCTTAGAGGTTGTAAGTCAAATAAGTTATCAGTAGGAAACACAAATTATCGAAGAAATGAATCTGAGTTTGAATCAAGAGGAGAGCCTCTGACGTATGGCAGGAAAGTCATCCCACGCACATAAAACAAGTTAAGTAAGGTTTGGAAGCAGGGATGCATAATGTAGCATTGAAGACCAGCAAAAGAATTCCAGCTTGGTTAGACTGGAAGGAGAGAGCTGAAATATCACTGGAGACCAACAGCTCACAGGTATGAGAAGGCTGGAAGGGCTGCCTACCATGTAACTTTGATGACAACGGTTGGACCAGAAGTTTCTGTTTAATCCAAGGGCTGAAGGGACAATATGAAATGATAGAAGAACACATCAGCTATTCAAACCATGACATTCAACTCCATAAAATTGATCAGAAGCTAATATATATTTTGTGCACTAAGCAAAATATGTATAGACTGGTTTTCTAAATTATGGACACGAGAGCTAGACAAAGCACAAATTTAATCGTTTTTCCTATTCACTTGTACAACCATTATTTAAGGCCTTTTCTTTAGACCTTTTAAAAAATTCAAACGCATTACCAAAAGCAGTTACAGAGAATCAAGCGATTACAGAGAATCAATGTTACTTTTATTGTAAAAGCCTAATGATATGGAAGGATCATGTTGAAGCTATAAAAGAAGGAGCGTTTTCTTTTCCCACACTTGCCCGTTTGGGAAATTACAGCAGCTTTCAACGTGTGAGGGGGAATCAGTAAACCTGTACATTCAATAAAAAGGCAAGTGCTGTTATTAGACACTTTAATTGATTAATCATAAAGTCTGGACTTGTTCCAAGTTGTCTTTCCACTTTAAGTAAATATTGAGTAATTCAAGTTTAGAAACTGTCTTTGAATATGGTACATTCAACTTTTTCTCCACATTGATAAAGAAGAGCTCACGTAGAAATGTCCATTTGAGAATAAGAGAAAGCCTACCCAACTCAAACCCCCTTTGAAAAACATGAGAGCATTTTAGAGCTGACGGGAACCACAAACATCACTGGATCCAACCCCATGATCAGGCAGGAAAACTAAGGTCGTAAGAGGTAAAGAACTCACCCCAAATTCCAGAGCAGGAAATGCATTTTTTTCTTTTCACTAAACCACACGGTCCCAATGAATTTATCAGAATATCTCTTTATATACAGAGTAAAGCTCCCAGGTACCTCAACTTGGACTTATTTTCCCCTTCAAATTAGCCACCGGAAACAATGTCAGGTCCCAAACTCAGATAGGAAATGGGTCATGTACCCACATGGATGCTACAACTCTTTCAGTTTTTTTCTGCATAAGTGCCTAGAGAGTGCTTCTGCAATTTATCATTTTACCAATATGATTGATTTGTTACAAAATTAAATCTCTCTCTCTCACACAACGGGTCACCTAAAACCAAATGGTTCCATTTATTTCACAATTTTAGACATAACAGGTTTTGGTTAATAAAGCTTTTTCCTAATGTTAATAAAGTCTTGACCATTTGTTACCCAACTCTAGAGGCTTCTGTTATCAGCTCCGGAGAAAAACAATTCTTAAACTTTGAAGCAAATAAACAGGTGTTTATCACTTATTAACAATGAACAATACCAAGGGAGGAAATAAAGATACAAAGATTGCATGAATAAAACCATGATTGAGTAGGATGCCCTGTGGAAGAAAGAGAAGTCTGATGAACAGGTGATGATTTATAAATGGTGTTTGCTCCCTGAAAAGTCAAAGACATTGGGGAAAATGAGCTGCGACCAGACAGAAGACAAGTAATGAGGAGAACCATTCTAGAAGCCATTCATATGCCGAAGTGAGCAGCAAGTTGTAAGCAGTGTGACTAGCGAAAGAGAAGGAGTTTCTCACAGAGAAGAAAATGAGAGAAGAAAAAGGGAACTGTAGAGAAGCAGGTGGGAGAGAGTAAACACCAGTGTCTGGGAGGGGTTAGACTTTGAAATCAAAATGGCACCACGGTGGTGGTGAGATGAGGCTGAAAATATTTTCCAAGATGGTACAACAACAGCTCCCATCCTCTTCTGCAACGTGACCGTGCCTCTCTCCCATCAGGAGATGGAGGCGTTTCTCCACCCCCTTGAATGTGGGTGAGCTCGCAGCCACTTGGTCAATAGAGCAAGGCGGAAGTGACATCACACCAGTTCCGGGAGGCTTTTACCTGGCCAGGTAGGACTGCTTCCTGCCTGTTGGAATGCAGCCACCGTGTTGGAACTCGGACTATCCAGAACCACCATGCTACGAGAAGCCTAAACCACATGGAGATGCCCTGGAGCATGAGACATCAAGGTTGGAGTGGGAGGGGGAAGGGGAAATAGACCAAGGAGCACAGAGGCACCAGACTGATGGGGGGAACCCATCTTCACAGTGGAGCCTCAGGCCCAGGCACTCCAGCTGACACCTCATGGATCACAGACAAATTCCTCCCAGGAGCCCTTCCGAAATTCCCAACCGACAAAATCCTGAGCAAAATAAAATGGCAGTTTTAAGCAACTAAATTTTGGAATGATTTGCTACACAGAAATAGAGACCCAAAACACGGAAAGCACCAATAGTAATAAGTTAAGTTTTACAGAGAAGCAGTTTTCGATGGATTTTGAACTGCTGGATCGTTTGTCCAAAAAATATCTTATTCAGAATCCAAAAATATGAAACTGAAAAAAAAAACCAGAGTGGTTCTGGTTTAGGGGGACAGAGGGGCAGAAGCCCCAGGACTCTGCACCGTAATGCAGTATGATGCTAGAGCTAATGAGTTCTGACCATGTTAACTCCACAGAGAGGACCCACAACCCTCATACAAGAAGTCCCGCCTGTGAGCCAGCTCCCGAAGGCAGCATCTACATGCAGGTGGAAAGCTCTGAATCTTAGCCTCTACAGCCAGAGGTAAACTGGTTCTAACATTAGGTGGGAGTTGGAACCCAGGACGTCAAAAAGATCTGCCCTCGGACCAGCTTCTTCCCCTGTTTCAGGGGCTGGCCACTGACAGTTCCAGCTCCTATTCTGCTTACTTCCTCTGACATATTTTCAAATAATCTGAACAAGTGTTTAAAAGATACCAGCAATCTCTTACCCTCCTCCTTCCCCTCACTCTTTTTTGCTCTCAGTGACAGAAGGAAGGAAAAGAAATGGAAAATTGTTTTGCATGCCCTTGCATGGTGGTTGGGTGATTGGGCTCTGACACAAAACTCTCTAGATTTCTATCCTAATTTTGCCAATTACTACCTGGGCCCCTGCGCCTCCATTTTCTAAGCTGTAAAATGAGTGTGATAATAACAGAACACTGCTCGAAGTATTAGTGTAATTCTTAAATGATTAATATGTAATGGTCAGGGCTCAATAAATCTTAAGTCATGGTTATTCCCTTAACTAAAGCTTACAGCTTTCAATATTCTAGTAAGGAGGAATTTATAGATAACACCTGAGATGTACCATAATTATGCTTAAGCTCATTTAAAGTACAAGACTTTTTAAATATTATTATTAGCCTTATAAAGGCTCTCTTTACATTTTACTAAGGACTCACTAAGGTGACTCAACAGCACTGTGGTCACTATACAGAGGGCTCACTGGGCAGAAATGCTAAGGAGATCTTTCTGAATTGTTCCCCCACTTCGGGGGACAACTCCAGGGGGCTGGTTTGCATGAGTCAGCCCAGCCCTTAAAGGACCCTCAAGCAATACATGGAGTCTAGTGTATGAGAGAGGCAGAGAGTTGTGGGGCTTCCCATCCTCCCCAACTGAAAGTCTTCTAGATGAGAATACTTGAAAAATGGCAAATGAAGTCAAATGTCTGCGGAATGTCATAGCGTCGATTTCTTTGCCCTGTCTCATAGCAAAGCTGAGAAAAATCAGTTCATGTTTGAAAGGTGTGAGTTGGCCACTCCGGGACAGCACCTGGAATGCAGCGAGGTGGCATTCAAGTGCCTCCCTCTCTATGTCCACACCTATGGGAGCCCTTATTTCTGATATGTCAATCCTTAAAGCAGCGTTTATTGTCATTGCTTCTCGGTCATATGTAGTAGACTTGGGTGTCTTCAGCAAGGGTGATTAAAAAGCATCAAACATGACATTATAAGGGTATAACAACTGTAGAAAATGTCTCAAGAGAGTACAGAATTTATGCCTCTTTTAGCAATCTCATTTATGACCACAATCTCTTATCCCTACTCACTATCCAAGGTTTATTTTGGCAAGCTTTGTCCATCTTCTATTTAACAGGTGACCACATAAAAGCATGTTGAACTTAAACAGAATTTATTCATTCCTTCAACGCCAACTACACCAGGGAACCCTAGAAGTCTTAGAGATCCAAGAGAAAATAAATCTTCTGACCAGATGTTTAAAATATGTCTCATTTACTTGTTGCACATAGATTGCAAGCTAACATATGTTTGAACAAAGACTTTTTCCTGATAGCACCTTATTTTCATACCTTCAGGGAAAAATCATTTAAAGCCATTGGCTTGCCTCGAAAGTACCAGCTAATTTACGGACAGGGCTTACCCCAGGGACAGCATCTGGTGGCTGCAGGAGCATCCTGACCGTGTGCTTGCCCCCCAGCGCTTCCTTGAAGCAGGAGCTTCTTTGGGAGTCAATGTGGCACCAAGGAGAACACTTTCCTCAAGTCAGAAGCTCTGCCTTCTACTCTACATTTTGCCCCTCAACCCCCTCTGAAATTTAGAAACGCTATTTAAATATGGAGAGAGAATGTCTGGAGGAAGACACTTCAACCTGCTAATGGGACTTTCATGGAGAATAAAATAGAAAGAAAGGAAAATAGGGGAATTCGCACTTTATGCACTTGTACATATTGAGCATTATTGGTTTTCATAACTAAAAAAAACTTAAAGAACTACTGAGACTTTCTGGGCTCTGATTTCCTCACTTGCAAGATGACAAGACTAGACCATAAACTAAATAATATGAAGACATTGCTTCCAGCTCTTAAATTCTTCGGCACCAGAAATGCTTCCTACACAGCTACTTACCAGCACTTCCGTGTCCAAATCTTAGTGAAAGGGCAAAGGAGAAGAAAGGGGAGTAAACTGCTTAATCTCTCAGTGCCTCAGTTTCCTCATCTGCAAAATGGGCATAACAGCATCTATGTCATAGGGTTGTTTTAACAATTAAATTAGCTAAGAAAAATCACTGGCAATTATAAGACATCAAATGTCAGCTAGGATTATTTATATTATTGTCATTAATATTCATTCTATATGAGCCAATAAAATATTTCTGCCAGTATTTTCCCTAACTCTACTAAAAAAAGCACCACAGAACATTTTGAACTAATATAAATTATTCTGTCAAAATATATAGCTACGATTAAGTATATCTCTTTGATCAAAACGTTAGCACCAAAGGCAATGTCACTGAACACAAGATAATGCTTTTAAAGCTGATAAGGATGAAAAGTCAAACATTGTATTACTTCAATACCAGTGTAATATTAAAGAAAGCATTCCAGCATCCAGGGGGTTCTAGAAAGAGCGCTCCTAAAGAAGGCTGTGCAAATTCAAAGTTACTCATGTCTTCTATTAACATCTCACAAACGACTGAGTAGGAGATTCTGACACGTGTCATCTAAAGGTAAATAGACACTAACTAGAATATAGCACTTGATACCAAAACATCCAGCAGCTTACAAAGCGAATCTGGAATTGCGACTGAATGACAGAAGCATTGCAAGAATTTAACTCCACAAACATATACCCAGGCTCATCCCCTTGATAAAGAACTAACAAGTGTCTGTACTCCCAAAATTAACGTGCAGAGTTCACTCCCTCAGAATAAAAACCCAAACAGGATTTTGGGAGGTGTAGGGTAGGGGCAACTCACAGACCACTATAATTTTCATGTAAAAGAGGGGAGGATAAGAACATAAAAAGGCTCTCAAAGAATTACAAAGCAGCACTATTCAAATCATGGTATTAACACAGGAAGTCCAGATCACTGAAATAGAAATATCAGTCCAAAAAGGATGTCAAATAGGAAACAAGCCAGTATTTGCAGCAAAGTATTAAACATTTTCCTTATCTAAAGTAATAAGGACAACATTAGGCCCAAATATTCAAAGGATTTAAAAAGATAATTCACAAAATAAAAGCTCTAAAAAGTGAGCAACCGTGGGGAGATCAAGTTCACCAGTAACTAAAAATGCAAATTGAAACAAGATAGCCTCTTTCCCTACTAAATTAGCAAATAAATTAATAATTATTACTATAGCGAATGTCAGCGAGACTTCGGTGAAACTGCTGTTCTCAACATTGCCTATCGATGACATTGTAAACTGGTAAAACCTTTTAGGAAACCTATCAGGCAGGAAGGAAACAAGTGGCATAAAATTGGTTTAATTTAATATGAGAAAAGCTCTAAGTTCAAAGTTGAATATCAAAGATAGCAAACTTGGGGAAAACTGAATGTGGGACATAAGAGAAACGGTTAGGTCAACTATGGTACAATCACCATGTGGATTATTGCAACCATCAAAAGTCATAAACTCTCTGAAATAATATGGAAAAACGTGAACAACGGCAGGTGAAGTGAAGAAGTAGGACACAAAGTGATTCGTAGACCAGGTTTCTGACTTTGTTAAATATGTTGAACATTAACAGGGAATTAACAAATATTACAGGAGGTGTGTTCAAGTGAGGAGTGTTTTTCTTTTTTGCTAAATTTCTTGTAATAGTGTTATCCCACTTTTGCATGCAGAAATAAATAAATAAAAGACCTTTTAAGGCCTAACCGCTTCAAAGAATAGACTTTCTTTAGAAAAGCTAAAATGAACCCAAAGTAATAAAAAGAATGATTTAAAATTTTAGGACATTAAAAATAAACCCCAAATAGTAAAGGTGAGACAGAGACACAATGTGAAATCTAAAGTTGTGAAGGCTAGGGAAGAAAATAGCACAGCTCCTTCCAAGCATGGGTAAGCACGTTTGTCCCTCAGGGACAGAGAGGACAGCAGGAGCCCAAGTCACCTAGTTTCTGGCCCTACTGGGTGAAAGTGTCCAGGTTCCAGAGAGCGCTCAGTCCATGACTACAGCACCCTCTCTGGGCCAGCTGGTCCTTCCCGTAGATGTCTACTCTCAGGGAACTTAGCTTAACTCAGGTCAGGGGACAATACCTTATCATGTATCTAGCAGAGAGCCTGAAGCAAAGAGAGCCTGAAGCCACGCATATTAGCAATTGCCTTAAAGAATGAGACACCAGAATATCTATCCACATAAAGAGGCTATGAAGACTCTGAGTTTAAAGATTAAATTATAAACACCAACATTCAGCAGGCGGTGACTTCGCCCTCAACCATGGGACAATGCCACACACATACAGCTTATGAAAAACGTAAACGACGGCAGGTTAAGTGAGGAAGCAGGATATAAAATTAAATATAGACCGTGACTACAGCTTTGTTTAAAGACTTTGAACAAATATCAACAGAGATCAAGCAAAAAATTATAACAGCTGCATTTGAGTTATGCATTTCTTTCTCTTTTTTTTTTTTGCCAAACTTTCTCTGAAATGATGATGTTATATCCCACTTTGTAAGAAGGAAATTGAGAGGCAGCAGGGAAAATGTCCCAAGTTATACACTAGAAAGAGGCAGAACCAAGAAAGGAACTCAAGTCTTCTAGTTCCCAGGCTAAAATTCATTCTAGCCTCCCCACACCGCTGTAGTGTTTCTTACTTAATAAATTTGGAGAAATGATTTTTCTCAAGCAGGCAGGTTGTGCTCAGGCTAATTTTGAAAGTAGCGTGATTCTACTTTTGAATACTAGAAACATCTACCCAGAGAAGAGAAAAACAGAAAAGCAGCACATTTTATAAGGATATAATTACATTTGTTGTGGGCGAATTATTTTCTCTTTAGTACTTACGATGTAAGATTCAAAGAGAAAACACTTTTTCTACAAGAAAACAGACTGGCATTTACTGCCATTTCACAGTCTGGGCAGAAATGGGAACCAGGGAATTGCCCATCTTCTCTGCTCTGGTGGCCTCACAAGGCTGCCTGCCCAAAGGAGTCTGTCATCACCATGGCAACCTGGCACAGAATCCTCTGGGAGGTTGGGAGGAGGGGCCTGTCTCCCTCATCAGGCTCACACTGGCCTGTCTGTTGATTCTGTTCCCTCACCTGAAATGCCTTTGTTCTTTCTGCCAACGGAAACCCTGCAGGGCCAACTCAAATCCTTCTTCTTCCACAAGGTCCTCTCCGCAACTTTTGAGAATAGTAGTGACCCCCTTCTTTGAACCACCTCTTATAACGCTTGATTGTCAGCTGAGTTTCCTCTCAAGCTCCAGTGCAGCCCATGGCAGTGGTGATGTTGAAAACAATTCTGTGCAAGGTTAATATTAAGCCCGTTTGTACAAGAATAATTGTTACCAATTATTAACAGAGTGAAATACTTCTGTTCTTCCATACTGCCCCGAGCACCCCCAGGTCTTCCCTTCTCCACACTTCCCACTGTCCTGAATGCTCTGGCTTTTTCCCTGCAAACTCCCTACAAATCCAACAACTAAGGAGTTAATACCTAGTACAGGAGGGGAGCTCTGACTAGAGCCAGCTCTGATTGATCAAACACTACCAGATGTTAAGTGTTTTGACATAACGTCTTTCTTTGGAGGCACTGAGGTTCAGCAGGAAAAAATTCTCATATTGATTAGTAATGTCTGCCAAGAGTATAGAATAAGGAAAAAGGGCAGACATGCTGACTGATGCTGATCTGATTAAAATGTCTACAGCTCTCAGTCTGGCACTTTAGGACCACCATAAGTCCCACTGTCATTACTTCTCAGAGGGAAGGACTGAATGAGGGAGGGAAGAAGATGGCAAAGGCAGTAAGAAAGAGAAAAGGAAGACTGCCCACTGCATAAATGGGACAGTTTTGTATTTTTGGTGAACAGCCTACACTGCACTATCAAACCAACTGCCAGTGTTAAAATAACCAGATCTGGACCCTTTTATTTCCCAGTCACAATGCCCATAAGAGCACCATTTCCTTAAATACTCCATTTAAAAATAATTGTATTAATAACACCACCAAAAAGAATACTTTTTATAGCATTTACCACACAGTGGGCACTGTTCTGTAAACTTTACATGTATTAGCTTACTTAATCCTCAGAAAAACACTCTGAGGGTTATTTTATATTAAAATATTTTTATTTTATTTTTTTTATTTTTTGTGGGAGGAAGATCCACCCTGAGTTAACATCCATTGGCAATCTTCCTCTTTTTTTTTTTCTTTTTTCTTGAGGAAGATTAGCTCTGAGCTAACATCTGTGCCAATCTCCTCTACTTTGTATGTGTGATGCCTCTGCAGCATGGCTGACAAGTAGAGCAGGTCTGCACATAGGATCCGAACCCAGGCCACGGAAGCAGAGCATACAGAACTTTAACCACTCAGCCACGGGGCTGGCCCCTAAAATATGTTTATTTCATTTTAATCGACATTTTACAGAGGAGGAAACTGAGGCATGAAGAGGTTAAGTAATTTGGCCTGGGTACACAATTCAGACAGGCAGAGCTGGGATTTGAATCCAGGCTGTCTGACTCCAGAGGTCACATTCTCCTGGGACACACTGTATTTCCTCCAAGACATTGTTTGCTGGAGCAAAATGTTTACACCTGCGCGTCAAAATCAACATTTCCCTGATTGAAGCAAAAGGAGAGCAGCTTCCTGACCAACTCCTGAGCTGGACCCTGCAGGCTTCACCCCAACAGAACAGCTGTGCTCAGCCCCTCAGAAGCCGTGAGTCTGAAGCACCCTCTGCTCCTCAGCCCTGGTCCCACGCCAGGCAGGGGGACAGACCTGCCAGGTCATAGGAAAGGCCAGTTTCCACTGGCAGAAGTGGGTTCAAATAAGGACCAACAGATAAATAAAAGCCACCCCCAGGAGAGGAGGAAGGAAAGAAGCGAGAACAGGGAGTGCTGAGTAGGGAGGATGGAGTGAATTAGCAGAGAGTCACCGAACTGGGAAGGACCTAGTTCAAGCCTGGAATTTTACAGATGAGGAAACTGAGGCCCAGAGAGGGAACTGGGCTTGTCCAAGAGCACAGTTAATTAAAGATAAAACTTAACTAAATTCAAGTTTCCTGGTCTCTAGGCCACAACTCCCCAAATCGTGCTGCATCGGGACAGTTAAAAAAATATGACAGAATGACGTGGCAGAACTACCTGCTCCCCCAGATCTGTTTTGCCTCTCTCCCCAGGCACACCAATAGACTACATTTCCCAGCCTCCCTTGCAGCTGCATGTGGTCATGTGACTGAGGTGTAGCCAATGGTAAGGAAGAGGAAGGCACAGGTGGCCCTTCCAGGCCTGGCTGTACAAACCGCCCCCACTGCTCCTCCACGTTCAGTCTCCTTCCTGCTGACCGGAATGGAACCCTGGGTGATCTTGGATGAAGCTGCAGTGCTGTCTTTAAGCTGGTCCTTGACTGACTGAGTGGAGGACACAACTCTCAAAAACACAAAACAAAATCAATTATCACCCCCTGGAACTGGCCTGGACTATCGTTACCATATGAATGAGAAACAAAATGGCTTCTGGGAGGAGCTATTATGTATTCAAGTCAATTTGTTACCTAGCCTGTCCCAGCCTAATTCCAGCTGATCTTCCCTGACCCACCTCCATCCCCTCAAAACACACACACACACACACACACACACACACGCAGTTGCGCCAATTATTTAATTTATAAAATGGGAATAGAATGTTTACCCAAACTCATTAGTTTAGAATTGAGGAATCAAGGATTTAAAGTTACAAGATGTAACAAGTCTCCTTTCATTTTGTCTTATTTGACAATTAACTCATTAACCATTAGTTCAGTTTGATATTAAACATACTTTTTACTCTTTACCCTTGGCCCACAGTGGTGTGTTGGGCCAGCTCATACCAACTTGCCAATTGCAAAAATTTCAGGAGTTTTGCGAGCTGGTGGTTAAACGCAGACAGTATTGAAATTAAATTAAACAAACTTACAACTAAATTGATTATATTAAAAGCAAAGTTAAAAATACTCAAATCCCATCTCTTCCTAATTATTTTACTTCTTTTTTTTTCTTTGCTGAGGAAGATTCACCCTGAGCTAACATCTGTGCCAGTCTTACTCTATTTAGTATGTGGTTCGCTGCCACAGCATGACCACTGACAAGTGGTCCACAGCCAGGAACTGAAATGGGGCTGCCAAAGTGGAGCATGCCAAACTTAACCACTAGGTCATGGGGCCAGCCCTGTATTTTACTACATTTTATTGTCATCTGTGCTCTTAAAGTTATTTACATCCATGTAACTGTATGATGGAAATCCTACTTCTATGGTGTGCTAGTGCATAGCTTTTCCCAAGTCTGTGTTCAGAGACATCACCTTGGTGGCTTGAAGTCAGCTATAGTGGGAGAATTTACACCAAAGAAATTGGCAAATGCTATAAATCAGGGCTTTTTTATTTCTTTCTAGAGAGCTAGTTGTTAAATATTTACCAAGGCTATTAAGAGGGAAAAGTCAAATTTGAAACCATCCTTTTAATTATTTTACATAGACATATTGAGGCATTTGGCCTTTTGGCTAACCTGGAGATACTGTCTTTTGTGTGTGTGAGAGGAAGATTGGCCCTGAGCTAACATCCGTTGCCAATCTTCCTCTTTTTGCTTAATGAAGACTGTCACTGAGCTAACATCTGGGCCAATCTTCCTCTATTTTATGTAGGATGCCACCACAGCATGGCTGGTGCTAGGTCCATGCCCAGGATCTGAACCTGCGAACCCCAGGCCGCTGGACTTATTTATCTATGGGGAACTGCTAAAACGGTGGCCAAAAGTCTAAAATAAAACAAACATACTAATAAAAATTATATCCTGTCACTACTGAGTCATACAGTCATTTCTTTGGAACAAACTCTCAGAGACCATCTACAAAATTGTTGATGAAATAACCGAATTCAACCCATTTCACAGATTAAGAAAATAAATTCCAAAGCAATTAAGTCACTAATCCTAAAGAACCTTAAAGAATCCTTAAGAACCTAAAGCCTCAGAGCCAGTCTTAGGCTTCTGCTCCAGGCCTGGATTCCAGTGGGTTTCTCAGAGGCTGTCTGTGACCACCTTGATGCACCTGCAGCAGAGGCACTGGGGAATGTCTGTGACACGTGACTACCTGGCCCCATCCCAGCTCTGTGAATGGCCGTCACTGGAAGTGGGCCTAGTTTTACTCACTGAGCATGCTCTCCAAATGGTCCTAATTTAGGGATCTCTATGACCATACCATGTAGGCTCCAAGAAATGCAAGTGGAAATGAGACAAGGCTACGGGAAAGCAGCTTCTGAAAATGAGAAAACAGGGTTCATTATTACAGCACAAATTATCTTAGGCTGCTTCCCCTCTGACAGTTTTTTACATTTTGAAATGTTTTACTTAAAGACTCAAGAATATTAAATAAAGAATAAGAACTCAGGGGCCGGCCCAGTGGCATAGTGGCTAAAGTTTGCACACTCTGCTTCAAGGGCCCAGGGTTTGTGGGTACAGATCCGAGATGCGGACCTACACACTGCCCATCAAGCCTGCTGTGGCAGCGTCCCACATACGAAATGGAGGAGGATTGGCACAGATGTTAGCTCAGGGCTAATCTTCCTCAGCAAAAAGACGAAGATTGGCAACAGATGTTAGCTCAGGGACAATCTTCGTCACCAAAAAAATAAATAAATAAAAATTTTTACAAAAGAATAAGACCCCGAAGGCAATTCCTAAATATATTGTAAAACTAAAAATAAGCTTTTGAGGGTTTATATTTACCTCTGGAAAGTAGCTAAGAGCAAAGCTCTAATAAGACCAGGGCTTCAGGCTTAATCCTCACAAAAACCGAGCAGTTGGCCACATAAGGACGGTGCCAGGTGCCAAGATGAGTGCTCACATCTCCCAGGTCTCCGGGGGAGGCCTCCGATGACGCCCCATGTTGGACTCAGGAGTTGACAGAACTCGCCTGTGTTCATGGATAAGTAACCTAAGCTGCAGGCTCTGGGGTCCTCCTCCAAGGGACAGCCTCCATTTGAACTTGGATCTTAATTATCAACATATATTTATGAAAGAGGCGTGGAAGAAAAATTACCCTGAGAAAGAGAAACGTCAGCAGAAGCCCTTCCCCCCAGCCCCAGCCACCAATTTCTTCTCACAGCTTCCATGGGCACTTTACCAATGTACCTCTTAAACTAGAGCACCATGCACAGGCTATTTTAAAAGGTTACAGACAAAAAAAAAAAAGACAAACTATACATGGCTAATTTCAGCCCAGGTGTGCTTTCATGGAGTAAGGTCAACATATCTCGGCCTCTACTGTGGCAGGTCTTGGCTTCCTTGGTTCCAAGTTCTGATTTGCATGTTTCAAGATTACACTACAGTGTGCTACTTCCCACTCACGAAATCAGAGCTTTGTTGAAAGGATTAATCTAGCATGGTGCCAAATTATTTAAAGATAGGTGAATAATGTGTAAAACATTATCATCAGCTGATTCACAAAGAGAAACTAGCTCAGCACAGCCAGCACGAAACCTTCATAGAAACGCCTTTTTCTCTACTCTTGCTCTCTAGAAGGAGTTGGAATGTTTAAGGCAATTCCAAATATCTGTGATCATCTTGGGAATCAAGAAATATTTCAAATTATTTTATTTTTACTACACTTCGTCTCAATCATGGTAAACATGGAGTGGAAGATAAAGACATCAAAACATGCTCCAAGCATCTGAGGAGGTAATTTTCTTGGAACAATGTGTATACAATGGAATTGAGGCAATAATAGGAACTGAATGGCATAGATGGTCCAGTGGATCCTTGAAAGGCTCTCTGGGGAGTGGTGAGGACTCAACAGAAATCCAAGACTACGAACATTCAGTGGCACCAATCTCCAGGATGGGTGGTTTCCCCTGGCAGAGCTCAACAGCCTGAGTTTGGGACAAACGACAATACCTGAACAGATTTGGGTTGCAATTTTGCTGAGCTGGTGCAGCAGAATGTCCAAAGCAGTAAGATTGCTGAGAGCGTCGGCAAGAGATTGGTTCAAGTGATGGATCACGTGATTTGAACCGGAAAGCAGGAAGGGAAGATAGGAAAGAGTGTCTAGAGTCTGGGAGGGGTTGAGTGGGAGAAAATGAAGCCTTAACAGCCCTGGAGGTCTTCATAAAGAGGAAGGCCAAGTGTGGTTGGAATGAGTGAGTGAGGAGCTGGAGGATGCAAGGCAATGGTATGGATGGGACGCTGGACTTGAGAGTCCGGAAGTCAACAGTTCCAGAGCTGACTCTGTCTAGGACGTGGTCATGGATGAGGATGGCTGAAATGGTGTGGGTGTGAAGGTAGATGCCGCTGGAAGGACAGAGACACAATGAGGCTGGACAGTGAGATGGGTTTTCCGCAAGGGTGTTACCTTGAATCCGGTGACACTGCGACTTAAGGATGGAGAATACTCAATCAGACATGAAAGATTCTGAGGAATGCGGATATGCGACAGTGGGGCTAATGGCAGAAGAAGTCTCCAAGAAGTACAATTTTGTATACAGATGTGAAAGAACAGTATTTTCAAGTTACATTAGGAATCGAGGAGAATGTTCTCCCTCCTGCATCTGCCTGTCTGTCTGTCTCTCACATACACACACACACATACACTTATTCACTTACCAAGTTAATATCAGGCCTCATGCCTGTGATCCTCAGGGCTTTTTTTATTCTAGCTTTATTGAGATATAGTTGACAGATAAAATTTAATATATTTAAGGTGTACCATGTCATTATCTGATATCCATATACACTGGATATGATTACCACAATCAAGTTAAAACATCTATCATCTCACAGTTACCATTTTTGTATGCGTGATGAGAACACTTAAGATCTGTTCTCTTTGCAAATTTCAAATATACAATACAGTATTGTTAACTATAGTCACCATGCTGTATCTTAGATCTCCCAAACTTAATCATCCTATAACTAAAAGTTTGTACCCTTTGACCAACATCTCCCCATTTCCCCCACCTCCCAGCCTCTGGCAACCACCATTCTACTCTGTTTCTATGAGTTGAACTTTTTTAGATTCCACATATAAGTGAGATTATACAGTATTTGTCTTTCTCTGTCTGACTTATTTCACTTAGCATAATGCTGTCCAGGTTCATCCATGTTGTCACAAATGGCAGGATCCTTCTTTTTATGGCTGAATAATATTCCAGTGTGTGTGTGTGTGTGTGTGTGTGTGTGTGTGTGTATACTACACCTTTATCCATTCATCCATCAACAGAAACCCAGGTTGCTTCTACATCTTGGCTATTGCGAATAATGCTGCAATGAGCGTAAGAGTGCAGACACCTCTTCAAGATATGGATTTCATTTCCTTTGGATATACTTCATGGCTTTTTAAAACAGACAATCCCACTAGACAGGGAAATGGGGAACTACATTATTAGTCTCCTGATCCACTGGCAATATTGTACCCTTCATATTAGGAAAAATGCAGCAGATAGTTGCATGCTGTATGAACAGTCCTCCAAGAAGAGAAACAAAATCAAAAAGGAAAACACAAAGATGCTGTCTCAGGACATTTAAATTTTTCTTTTAATGGAAATTGAAAAATGATATAAAATTCTTCATTTCTATGAAGAAAGCCAGTTGGTCTGCTCTTTGCTACTCAGCTCCCTCTGGTGGAATAGTGATTTTTACAGCACACCCAAGGAAATCCACAGATTCCAGAGGCCTGGCCCACCTTCCACACATGGAGATAGGATATCAGTGCATGAGGATGGGAGAGAGGAAGCAATCAGAGAAGAGGGAAAAAAGGAGCACAGCTGAGGAAGAAACAGCAAAAACCATAAGGAAATATGACTATAAAAATCTCACTTCTATCATTTTTTAGGTTTTTAATTATATTAGACATAGTTTACTACATTATATTAAAATATTAACTCTATTAAATTACTACCTCATCTTTAAGTAAATTTTCTTAGTATCAGGAATAAGTTTTAATTCAAAAGTCAAAGTATCTGTGACACTTTGCTGTCGCTTTTATAGAAATCACTAGCATTTCCTTAAATTCTGTTTTTTCAGTCCCCACAATTATTTGCATATTTCCCTCAGGAACAATTCACCTAATCCTTCTTCTCCACCAATGAGGACGCCACTTTCACAGAGTTTTTACAAAGTTTTGCAAAGTGCATCAATTCCTCTGCACAGTCACAGACTCCTTTTGAAAATACTATGAAAAAAAAAGCAGAGGAAAATGTTTTATGTTGGTCCATTGGGCATAAATGTCAAGATTCAATAAGGTCAGTGACTTCAGAAAACACATGACAAATTTTCTGGCAGAAACACGTGACCATGGCAGTCTGGCTGACCTCTGCCTCCTGACCAAGGAAGACAGGGAAGCCCTTCCCTCAGGCCCATTTAGTCTCAGAAGCAGCAGGCCCTTGCAGGAACTACCGCCCCTCTTGTGAGGACATGGTATAAAAATTGCCCAAGCCACATGGTTCCTCTGGACAGAACTTCCAGTCTTCCACAGCAGAATTTTGCAATAAAATCAAAAGTTTCTCCCTACATCACACCAAATCCTCTCCAGGGTAAAAACATACCCTATAAATACAGAGAACTGAACTGGAGGAATATTCCCATAGTGATTTTAGTAGGATCAAGCATAGTGAGAACATTATTGATGTATTACAAGGCCATGGAGGGCCACAGAAGTACATAGAACATGGAAGTTTAAAAAAATAATAATAAGGGGCCAGCCCCATGGTACAGTAGTAGAGTTCAGTGGCCAAGGTTTGTGGGTTCGAATCCTGGGCACAGACCTACACCACTTGTCAGCAGCCATGCCGTGGCAGTGACCCACAAGCAAAATAGAGGAAGACTGACACAGATGTTAGCTCAGGGCCAATGTTCCTCCACCAAGAATAATAATAATAATAATAATAAGGAATTTGAGTAGAGGCTTCAAGAGTGACTAGCTGGGTGGTCTTGGGCAAGTTATATCCTCCATGGGCTTGGTTCCCAGTGAAGAATGTAATGATACCTATCTTGAGACTGCCTACCTGAATCAGAGGAGCTGATGTGTGTGAAGGGGTCTTTGTAGCCAGGACAGTATCAGGCACTGAGAATTATCGCATGGGCCTTGGGGGGTAGTAGTCTGACCTCTGCTGAGCCTTGAACCAGAGGAGGAGGATAGCATATCAGATAGGGCTTGAATCCAAGTTCTGTAGCTTTCTAGCTGTCTAACTGTGCGGGTTACTTAAACTTCCCATGCCTGGGCTTCTTCACTGGTAAAACAAGGATCATGATGATGAGGGTAACAATGCCGGCTTTGTAGGATTAAATGAAATCCATGGAAAGCGCCTAAGAGCCTGGAAAATAGTTGGCAGTCTGCAAATGTTGGCTGTATGTTATCAAGGTACAAGCAGTGTTGTTTTTGCAATATTTAGCCATTTTCCTACATTTTGTCTCTATACCATTGTTTTCTTCCCTGGTGTATTCTCCAGACCAGTCTCTTCATTTTGCGATTTTTTTTTTCTAATTTCTCAAAGTCAATTATCTTCTTACCCTCCCAGACAATAGCTGCCCAACCTCATCTCAAAGAACCTTGAAGGGTAAGAGTCACGTGAACGACTCTCATCTCTAGCTCAGTGTTTTGCACAGAGCAGTTGCTCAGAAAATGCTCAACTGGCTTGCAAGCCTAGTGAGCACAGCCTCAATGCCATTCATCATGTGGATTAATGAAAAACAAAACAATGCCAACCCAAGGACCAACCCTGAGCTTGCCTTCAAGTTTCCCCAATTCGCTGATCACTGTTCTTTGTCTAAACACCCTCACTCATCAAGTAGGATGGTTATCTTGATTGCTGAAAAAAGAGGTTATTTTTCAGTATTGAGAAGTCTCCTAACTCAATGATCACCTGAAAGCTATGGCTGCAGGGTTCCCCGGGCTGTTTGGTCCTGATAGCTCAGAGAAGAATGGACTATTACTTGGATCATCAAAAATGACAAAAGAGATGCTTATGCTGAATCTATGGCTCTACTATTTAAAATGTAATAGACCTTTAATAATAATACTATGCCAGGTCCTCTCGAGGATGCCCTGTCAGCTGTAAATATTGTTCTATCAACTGAATATGAGTGATCAGGGACTGTGGGAATCTGCAGAATGTGTTTGCTAATCCAGACCCTAAGTTTGACACTAGCCCATTGTGTCAGAGTTGAAGAAGCCACGGTATTAAGGCTCACAGGCAGGAACATTTTTTAAAGCATTTAGTACTGGACTGGACGTTAAATGGGCAAGAAGCCCAGGACATTTGCTACTCAAGTAGAAAGCTGTAGTTAACAGGGGAACAGGATGGAAGTTGTGCCAAACAACATTGTAGGTCCCTCTCAACCTGTCCACCTGGGATCACTGAAGTGCTTACAGGCCCTAGACATAGGCCAAGAATTTTGTACAAATTGAGTTGCACGTTTTTTTAGCTACTTCAAATATGTTCACCAATCTCTCATATTTAAATGCCCCTGAAATGTAGATAACTATATAAACTACCATCTAAACCAGGGTACTTTTAGAGTAAAAGTGGTGCTATTAATAATTACCAGGAGACGGGGCAGGAAGCCTGGTCACCCTGCATAAATGTTAGTGGAGAGTTAACCTAATCCGGCCCCTTGGAATGCTTTTATTTTGAGCTTCTTTCCTTCATTCAGTGAAACATTTTCTAGGCACTGACCTTATGCCGGGCCTGGGTGAGGCAGAGAACAGGGATGAATGAGCCCCCACTCCTAACTGCACAGCTTCTATTGGTATGCAGAGAGCGCTGTCATGGAGCATTCATGACACAATGTGCCAAGAGCAATCAGAGCCGCACAGACAACTACACGGACACAGTCCTGAAAGACATGGTTGGGAAAAAGAGGGCTGGTCCTCCCCAAGGTAATCAACCAGAAACAAATTACCGGGGGGAGTCTAGTCCTTTCACCACTTTACAGAGAGACCAAGCAGCGGACCAAATCCTTGGTCATGTGGATTCTAATACTTTTTCTGCTGACCCCTGAATCTATAACCGGGCAGCTCCCTCTCTCTCTATTTTCCTTTCCTTTCCAAGCCTTCCACAAAAGCTGCAGTGGGTAAGTAACAACCAGCAATTATGCGCCAATAATCCACCCCGAGCAGGGATTATTTTCACTTGCTAATTCTAAGACATTATTACAAGAAGCTGTGGTGACGAAACAAGTGCAGACTAGTATATTGGTTGGGTTGCCAAGAAAAATCTATACTAAATAACAAAATAGCCCCCAAAAATCTGGTTTGGAAAAGCACTGTAAACAGAGATGGCTTATAATATGAAATAAATCATGCTATCCCAGTTTAATTCAGAATCCCAAATGTCAACACTGAGAAGTCAGATAACCATAAATTTTTCTCCGTATTTTGCTGATGCCGACCAAGCCCACTACACTTATCCAGGCAATTGTGCAGTTGACATAATTTATGGGGGGGAGGCATAAGCCAGCCTTCTCTGAGTTACTCATAGGATGGACTAAACATGAGACAGTTGCTTGTTATGTAACACTACACTCGGGCTGTCTGGAGGAATAAAAATAAACAACATAAAAGCAACTAAATTCTTCAAGTATTTTAGCACATCCATTCAACATCTGCTTGAAGAACGCACATTTTGTGCTAGGCACGGTCCCCGGCAAAGCAGACAATCTCACTGCCCTTACAATGTTTACATGCAGTAGGCCAGAAATAACAGATAAGTAAATAATAAGGAAATATGCATCAAAGCTATTATAATTATCATAAGAGTTTGATTCGGTAATTCTATTCCTAAGATATACAGTATGAATATATTCAGAAACGTACACAAAGATTTTTATACAAGGATATCTATGGATATCTACAGCAAAGATATCTATAACTTATAATAGCCAAAAATGGAAAACAACCTCAGTCTAACAACAAAAGAAATGTTAAATGAATTACAATATGTCTGTATGATGAAATAGCCAACAATAAAAAAGCAAGGTTTTGTACAATATTTAATGAAATGCAGAAATGTTAAGGGAAAAGGCAGAGTATAAAACTGTGTATGTAAACGATTCCAACTTGAAATCTATGATATATTTACATATACACATAAACAATATTCTTGGGGAAATGTGCTAACAGGTGATTATCTCTGACTGAGATGACAAATGACTTATTGTCTTTACACTTCTCTAAAGGTTGTTATTGTTCCACAAAGAGCATGATTTACAAGAAAAAAAAAGAAATAAAAGTATACAATTTTATATCATTGGTTTTATACAAAAAGGAGGGGCCTGCAGTTAGAAATGTGTTATGTCCTCGGGAAAATCTAGAGTGTAATTTTAGCATAGGGGGAAGCACTGAGTTCTCCACCTTCATTCGTGTGTTTGTATCTTTCTCCTCCCATTTATGGGCCTGGCTGCTTTCCCATCAATTTAGATACAGGACTGTATCATAATCACGTGTGCATCCTGAGGGTCTAACACAGTAGCTGGTACATAGTAGATATTCAACAAACGCAGACCGAATTATGTAAGTGGCAAGTTCAAAGTAATTAGTCCTTCTATTTAGAAGCTTCTATGCACTGCGTAAATGGAAATAATTGTTTTTTATTTAAGTCAAAGCATATACTATTCTTAGAGTAACACTTAAGTTGTTTTGCACCCAATTCAGTATTTAGGGCTCTCTCTCTGCAAAGCCTGTGAGTGCTTGAAATAACTGTATTTTTTATGCTACTTGTAAATGCTACATTGAACCTGTCCAAAGTCACTGTAGGTGTTCCATTTCTCCATATCTTTTTTCATTACTTCACCTCAGAGATATCAAATGACTTAGATGTTTTAGAATATCTAGTTTTCTAAAGAATTCTCTTTTTTCAGTCTTCAGTCTTGCATTGGGACTAAACCAGGAATTCTAAGTATATGCATAATAGTCATTATGATAATAAAAGTGAGTTATAACAGATACTAAACGGTAAACATCTCTACACCTGTGCTCCAACTATCTACAACCTAACACACTTTTTCTGTCTGATCCAAATACAGAAGCTAATAGACATTTCTTCCAATAGTGCACTTTGCCCCAGAATAACTCATCTCCTATGTACTCACTGTTCCAAACACTTTTTTTTTTAAAGTTGCAAAATCTCTGTCTGTTGAAAATGTGCTTGCAATTACAGTAGGCTTCCTCCCACTCAGAGATAATGTGTCTCTGCTAACCTGTGTCAGGAGGCCAAAATCCAGGAGTGAGCATATGCTGTCCTGAACTCATTAGATTTAACAGGTCCTGACACTTGTAATTCTTTCCAGTAACAGACAAGGAGAGAGAAGGAGGTTAGAAAAGGCTAGACAATAGCAGCCGGTTAAAAGGTTCTTGGCTAACAATCTCAACAATTCCAATCCACAGACATTTCACGATGTACTCCAATTGCAATCAGAAAACAGCATTTTCTTTCCTTCCTTTTTTAAGGTTAAAAAGCTAATATCAAAGGTTGACTACAAAGATGCTTTAGAAAGTTTAGCTATACCTTTACACGCTTATCAGGAGTACTTACTAAAATGTTATATTCCATGGGAGGGAGAGCGTTAGATATATAAAAGCGTTACTTCCAAATGAATTATATCCAGTTACATGCATATAAATGTTTAATAGCCAACTCCCTGAAAAAACAAATTCCTGCTTCCTAGCATTTCCAGTTTCCATGGTGTAAATGCTCCCACTATGTCCAATTTTCAGCTACCGATGTGATGTCACCAAATGCCAAATTGGAAGGAGATGCACAGGGTCAACTCTTGCGAGGCAGTGCTAGCTGGCTCCAGCGCACCATTGGATTTTAGCTAAGAGCATCATGGAATTATACCCGGCCTACGGCAATTGAGATAATCACAAGGAGGGTTATACTTATATCCTACAATGTGATAACAGAAAATTTCTAACACCTGGGGTCATTATCCTCTATATATAGTGAAGGAGAATTGTCCTTAACTCTTCTTTTTCTGTTCTCCCTTCTCAGATCTTCCCTTAAGGAAGGGCATCAAAATCTTTAGCTTAATTCCCAGGTGAACCCTACACCCCACAAAACAAATGCAGCTGTGACCTCCTCTGACTCAGCTGTTACCCACTCCAGTCTGTGTGTTACCTGCACAGACTGTCTCAGGACGGAACTTCATGGGGAGAACACCAGACCTCCAGAACCGGATCCTCTCCCCTGAAAAGAGGGGCATCTCGATGCTAAATCCCAGCCCTTCGCTCCTGCTATCAACTCTCCACGAACCAACCACCTTCCCACTGGCCCCTAACCATCACTTGCTGGTACCCTTCCTTTCTGTGGTATCTGCATTAGCTGGTACCCCTCACCTGTCAGAATGAGCCCTCCTTGCCTGCCCAGAGTTACTCAATCACTGTCCACTGTTACTTCCAAGCTGGTGCTGGCCTTACCTGGCAGTGTCTGGTCTCTGAGCCCCTTCCTCACTTTACCACTGGTTCTAAAGAGCCCTCGGACCCATCGCTGTGGACAGCTGTAAAAAGCTATCTATAGACCCTCTGAAGCCCTGGATAAACAGAGTGTAGAGGACATGTATTGGTTTTGCTTGCCTGTCCTCCATCTGCCCTTCATCTGGAATGAGCACCAAGATTTCCCTTGGGGAGGCTTAGTGGACTGTCAATCTGGCCTGAAGGTTGGCCCGTGACATGGTCGGCCCATTCAGCCTCTAATTCCAGTCGTGAGTCAAATGACTGCAGGACAGAGGCTGAATTGTCCCAAGGGTGGCTTCAGGACAGGACGGTTCCTGCTTCCCAGACCCACCCTGGCTCCCCTTCGTGCCAAGGTCAGTTGCTCAGCTTCGTCTTCAATTCTGTGAGCTGCCCTGCAGCCTCCAGTCAATTCATTTTTTGCTTAAATTAACAGGAGTCCACTTGTGTCACTTGCAGCTGAAGGACTCTTATTGGCATAAACACATTTACAGGTGACTCACAGACAGATAGAAGTCAATCTTCTGAGTTTTCCTGCAGCCCACAGAGGGCACTGGCTTGTCTTCTCCCACGATCTGGCCTTGAGCAAACCCTGGAATCATCCTCATTTTTTGCCCTCTGCAGAGTCTCAAGACATTATCTGGGTCTCAGAGAAAGCAGAATTTCCCAAACGAAAAGTACCCCTTGGGAACTGGGGTGAAGAAGGACCCACTCAGGTCTGTCTGTCCTCAAGCTGAGAGTCCCTCCCTTGGCTGCACTCTGGGGTCTGTTTTAGCATGGGGCAAATGAGGATAAAAATTCAGATGGAGGAGTCTTTTATTCCCAAACAATGAATTAGCACAATATTAGTCGAGGAGTCCTCAGGAACCTTCTGTAGGTGACATCGCAGAGTAAGTCCCTGAGTTTCAAAAGGGATCAGGAGGAAGCAACAAGCAATCAGAGACTAGACAAAGAGCAACGTTTGGGTTAGCACAATCCATCGGAACAATTCAGACGTCCACTTGCCAACAACCACGATGCTTTTAAGATTCAGCATTATAGCCGTAAAGCAGTGGTGGGGCAATTAAAACAGGCACCCCGATGGTAGAGAGAAAAATCAGCAGGGAACGTAGTGGATTTGTCTCAATTAGAAAAGGAAAATGACAGGCATTTGACATCGTAGCTATTACTGGTCATTACTGTAGCATTTCAAAAAAGGAAAACTCTACTCAAAGGAGATTTATTTAATGACAGAATCAAAGAGCTAGAAGAAACATCAAAGAAAAATGGAGTCCCAACCCCTGAAGTCAAGAACGGTTTGAAATTAAATCAGTGAGAAAGACGGCAGAAAAAGTAAGTGGAGCATGAGATCTTGAGTCAGAAGAACCCGTGTTCGGACTAAAGTCCTGCCACGATGCACCAGGTCGGCTGAGCAGCCTTCTCAACCTCTCCCAGCCGTTGTCTCTCATTCTTCATCAGTGACATGGACAAAATCACCACCGGGCAGATTTCTTCTGCAGAGCGAATTAGATGACATGGAAAACCACTACCATATGAAGTTCTCAATAGGACATGGCGAGTACACTAGATGCATTTATTGGGACGTCACAGAGGAGAATGGACCACGTGCACATCAATATACGGCAATCAAATGATCCAAACACCTTCAATAGTATGTTAGACAGATGTGGAAGAAAAGCAGCAATTGTTATAAAATGCCATCAGGTGAGCACGAAAGAGGGGCCGTGAGAAGGAGGGGACCTGACTGCTGTCCCTCCAGCGTCTCCAGTGACAGAAGGAAGTGTTAGGCAAGAAGCAGCGTGCGAAAGACAGCAGCCATCATGAGCTCAGAGCAGATGAAAAATCAAGTTTTTTCTTCCTTGCGTCTTGTGTGTTTCAGGTGTAAAAACACAGTCATCGACTTTAAGCTTTCAGCGTGTCTAAAAATAGTTCTTCACCTGCTGCTGTTTTTTCCCCTTTAGTTACAAAGGCTATTGTTTATTTCAGCAGATGGAAAAGAAGCTGTGAAAAGCTGTTCACGTTGTGCAGAAGGGGCCACGGAGAGGCAGCACACGGGTAGTGTGTTAATGAGTGGGGTCGGGGATGATTAGCTCAATTGCTAACACAAGATCTTTCTTCTCCCACAATTTGTTAGAACTCTGATCTGTCGACTGGGGTGCCAGCATGCTAATTTGGACCTGCATCTCAGTGGGCACGCGGTGAGCATTTCCATTAGGCCGAGTTTCCATTAGCTTCTAGAGTCTTTCGCATTGCACTCTGAAAACCCAAGGTTTCTTTTCATGCATAACATAGTACCTTAGAAGCACTTAGATCCTGGGTCTGAGGTTTCAGGAGAAAATCGTCTGCCATCTTTGGGTTTAGGGGGTGGTGCCCCTCCTGTTGACAGCTGCCACCCAATCCTGCTGGTACTGGACAGCAGAGGCTGAAGCATCTTCAGAGAGAGCAGTGGGAAAGGCATTAGCTCCCTGGGGCTCCCAGAGCCAGCCATGGAAGCAAATAAGGGTTTTTATTTGAGTGGAGTTGAGAACCATTGGCCCCAGGCCAGTCAGGAGCTCACTGCTTCTCCTGAGCCACTTGCCATGAAAACAAAAAGTAAACAATTCTCCACTCTATAGTTATTGTCCTCTGTGGATGGCCGGTACCTTCCACACTGTGTTCTTTTCATAAATATATGAGCCAAGCCACTGCTAGATCATGGATAAGTGCAACTATAGCCCCACTTTCAATAGCTCCCTGCCTGACCCCAATTTTTTCACTCCTTCCGCACTATTCCTGAGCAGTCCAAATCGATGAGAAAAATATCTTTGAGGTCATTTTACATTAAATTAGCTAGTGAAGCCCCCATCACCAAGCAGTGGATTAAGACCAGCTCCTGTGCAGCTTCCATAGTCCATCTCTTAAGATTGTGATTTCTTTCCCTTTTCAGGCCATGTCTTAACGTTCATAGTCACACACGTGCTTCACAAGCCTCGCACCATCTGGTTATTCTAAGGGGAAGCACACAACATAGGAAAAATATGGAGCATGAGGATGGGCTAATGGTGGAAAATCCTTGGCGTACAATTAGCCGTCCTGCAAAATGCCCAAGGAAAGTACACACGTCATGGGGAGGCTTTGCAAGGTTGTCTCAAATCCACATTCAGAGGGAGGTTTAGATAAAGGATGTGGGAGGAGTTTGGTCGTATTTCAATGTGTTTATTACAAAAATAATAATAATGCCTATGGAGAAAAGTAGTCATCTTGGAAATCCCATCCTGAGGGAGTATTTTGTCTGGTTTGCTCAAAATGGTTGTGACAGTTGAACCCTTTCCCGAAATAGTCCTGAATTCCAACTGTCTGGCCCTTGAGTACTGCTAAGCTTACGTATCAGACGAGTCTGAGATTTTGGAGTGGCATAGAAGGTTTCATTCTCTACAAGACCAAGTATTTCTTTGCTACAGAAACTACTGTCAAATTAACCCATTTCACATCTTTGAGGTCAAATCAGAATGTCCTAGGAAGCCACCTGAAATTCAGCCTGAACACATTACTGAGGTCACCTTAACCAAAACACCTACATGGCACTTTTCACAAGGGAGAAGTTTCATTTTGACCCAACTAGAAGTGTTAACTTTACAGTCTCACGGTCTACAGGGGAAAAAAGTCTACATAAAGAAATTCCAGAAGCATCAATAAAATAGCATCTGGCAATGTTTAGAACCTCTTTCAGACGTTGGTACTGAGATCAATCTGAGAAACTGAACAATTTATTGATTTGGTTTTCAAAACACTGCCCAGATCCCAGGAAATTTCCTCATAATGCTGTGGCACTCACTGAAACGCATGGCGGACATCATCGCCATCAACAACGCTCAAAGTTGCACATCTATACTCAAACATATTAAGGCCATGCAGTCAAGAATACTCAGAAAGAATGGAATCTAATATACAAAAAAAAAAAACAGAAAGAATTTTTAAGTAAAAAAAAATTAATAAATAAAAAACGAAGCAAAAGAAATGAAATCAAAGGAAGGACTCAGAAAAACAGGAAATAAAATGTTAACAACTAGGACCAGAAAAGGATCTTACAAGGACTTCAAGGGGGAAGGGAGGGAACAGCCATTTACACCATCAGATCCAGGAAAAGAAAAGGAATTTCACAAGGTCTTCACAAGCCTAAGATCCAGGGGTGCAGAGGCAAATCGGAGACAGTTCAGAAGGTCTGAATGAATAAACAAAGAATCTATTATTCACAGCAAATAGCACATTTGGTGAGTATTTTTGTTCCTTCAAAAAAATAACTTGGTTTAATTTGGGGTGCATAAAAAGAACTACGAAGTGTACCATAGTAGGTTGAATGGTGGCCCCCCAAAAGGATATGTCCCTATCCGAACCCCCAGAACCGATAAACTGTGACCTTATTTGGGAAAAGGGTGCTTGCAAATGCAGTTAAATTAAGGATCTGGAGAGGCGATCATCTGGATTCAGGTGGGTCCTAAATCCAACAGGTCCTGAGAAGGGAAGGGAAGGAAGAGAAGAAGAGACAGACACAGAGACACGGGAAAGGCCATGTGAAGACCCAAGCAAAGATGAAGGCAGAGATTGAGTGATGCTACCCCAAGCCAAGGAACCCCGAGAACCACCAGTAACCGGAAGAGGCAAAGAAAGATGCTCCCCCAGAATGTTTGAAGCAGCGTGGCCCTGCCCACACCTTGATTTCCAACTTCTAGCCTCCAGAACTGTAAGAGAGTAAATTTCTATTGTTTGAAGCCACTAAGTTCATGGTACTTTGTTACTGTAGCCCAAGGAAACTAATACAGGCACCTTAGCCATTGATGAAGTAATTGTGAAAAGCCATCCTGTGCCTGTGGTTAGTAGTGACGGTCTGCAGTCTGGCGGGGAGCAGGTGTCCTAGTGGCCAGAAGCAGAAGCTTTTGGATTAAAGAGATCTAGGCTGAATCCAGATTCTGTCAGTTACTTGCTGTGTGACCTTGGACATGTTTCTTAACCTCTCCATGCTTCAGTGTCATCTCCAAAAAGGTGAGTGGTAAAAGAGTCCTTACGTCACAGTGTTGTTGGGAATAAAGGAGACCATCCCTATAAAAGTGCATCATACAGGGACAGACAAATGGTGACATACATTCCCTCCAATCAAGCATGGGCTGGGCTCCAACTCAGTGCCGACCTCCATGTGAGTGTTGGGGATTCAAGAATGAATAAGAGAACAGCTCACCGCTAATGGCATCTAGCTCTGAGAACCTATTCTTCTCGGTTAACTTCTTGTCCATAATTAAAATAATTCCAATGTCTTGATACCCACACTTCTATTTATAATACTTAAAATTACCAGCTTCCTTCTCACTATCACACCTAAGCACTTATTCATTAATTCTCACAGGAGGAATATAATTTCAGCAAATGTGTTTCTGAGATATTTTGATGTCCTGGAGCTATGAAACTAGAAGGCAATTCATTTCTTTTCTGAAAAACATGAAGGGAATGATTTTTCAATTTCCACGTTATATTACATAAGTAACAAAATAAAAGTCAGCGTGATCCTGAAGATAGTTACCTCCATGATGCTCTATTGTGGTTACCTAAATAACAGCCATCATTCATTCAAACGTTTGCTTAGAACTCTTATGTGACAAGACAATGGTACGTAAGATCTAGACAACTCATTATTTTTGGAAACATTCCTCTTTCCACCTAGCTTTTGTGTCCAGACCCTCCAAGCAGTTTCTCCAGCCCTGAGAGCTAAAATACCTGCCTGTACGGACAAGCAATTATCCAGAGGCCAGGCAGCACCTCTCCTAAATTCGGAGTGGGGGAGAAATTCATTCAAGAGCACACTGATGGGGTCAGGCTTGCCGCTTCCTAATTTGAGGCATCCCGGCTGTATTAATCAGAGTTCTCCAGAGAAACATAACCAATAAGATATATAGAGAGATCTATGTAAGAGGAAATTTATTATAGGAATTGGCTTCTGTGGTTATGGAGGCCCAGAGATTCCATGATCCGTCATCTGTAAGCTGGACAACCAGGAAAGCCAGGGGCGTCATTAAGTCTGAGGCTGAAGGCCTGAGAACTGGGGGGAGCCGACAGTGTAAATCTGAGTCCAAAGGCCCAAGAATGGGGCAGGAGCGGGGAAGGTTGGGTGTACCATGGTATATATTCTAGTCTAAGTCCAAAAGCCCAAGAACCAGGAGCGTGGGTGTCCCAGCACAGGAGGAGCTGGATGTCCCAGCTCAAGCAGAGAGCAAGTCACCCCTCCTCAGCCTTCTTGTTCTACTCAGACCCTCAATGAATTGGATGATACCCACCCACATTGGTGAGGGCCATCTTCTTTACTCAGTGTGATTCAAATTCTAATCCCTCCCAGAAATGCTCTCACAGATGCACCCAGAAATGATGTTTTACCAGCAATCTGGCATTCCTTAGCCCAGTCAAGCTGACACGTAAAATTAACCATCACACCTGCATTTCAAGGAAATTTCATGGGAATTGATAAAAACCGGTTCTTCCTTATAGGCCTGAGAAACATTTAAAATTTCCCTAAGCCAATGGTTTGGGAAGCAGAAGAGAAAAAATGAAACAGTAAATTAAATTGGTGTTAAACAGAATGCTGCGAAAGTCAAACACAAGCAGCCAGTCACTCGAAGTTCTAGAAAGACCTCTATGTCTATGGTTGGGGACCCATGTTCAGGTTACCTCAGCTGTCTGGTAAACTGACCCTTCCCAACACATCAGCTATAGATACGGAGGTGTCTGACTCTCTTCAAAAGGTTCCCCAGCTCTCCATTTCTCACCTGAATAAAGGATCTTAACATGCACAAATTTTATCCAGGTGTCTTCTAAAGCAGTTTCCATTTTGTGTGAAGACAAAAGTACATCCAATTGGTATTATTGGTCCCATTTACTCTGGCTGAGGACGCAAGTTGCTCAGGCACCTTGGATCTGGGCATTAATGAACATGCCCTTCCTTCTGAAGAGCCTTAGGTACAACGTGACAAAAACAGCATCCTTGTACAACTCTGCGAGACCCAGAACCACTCCACGGGAATATCCTGTCTGAATCTTGGAATGATGCTTCCAACAATTCACACAAATTAAAAATGAAGACTTGGCCTTCACTCAACGTGAACTCATTCACTCAGTAAGACTTTCTTAAGTATTAACAATGTGCTTACTCTTTAAGGGTATGGAGGGGTATTTTTATTTCCAACCGCCCGTCAGAAAGACCTTGGATAAATAGATGTATTTTACTCCCTAATCTGAATGACAACCAATTCAAAGAATCAGTGCCCAGACACCAAAAATGTAATCAGAAAACATCTTGCTTTGATCCCTTATTTTTCTAGGTTTAGGAACCATTGGAAACATTCTGGCCGATATCTAAGCCTATCAAGGTTGGGGGAAAAAATGAACATAACTTTTGTAGTTTAAATTGCTCAACACATCATTAAAAATGAAATTATAATGGAGGGTTTAAAAAGTAGACCTTAAAAAAAATAGAGCCTACAAAATTAGCCAGCTTTCTATTGAAAGAAATGTGATCCGTTTTTTTTTTTTTAACTTATCACTTTCCTACATCTGAATTTTGTCCTGAAGGATGCGATGACCTAGATAGAACTGGGTCTCTCATTATGAGAATTCTGCAGCACCCAGAACTGGAAGTCATTGATGAAGAAAAGCTCCCGCTGCAGAGGCGCCGTGCCGTTTCAGAGCTAAGCAAGAGTGTGTTTCTTTGTCCTAAGATAAGGATGGGGTGTCTTTTCAAGGTCTCTGAAACAAGACTTTAATAAACATTAGAAATGGGAGCCACACAGGAAACTAGATTTTTAAGCCATTAACCTTTTTTTTGAACACTAAGTTTATTCCTTTCAATACTCACTATAGACACACCTACAAATTACTAAAAATTTCAAAAAGATGAAAAGCTTTTCTGAAAAGCTCTGTGAACAGCTTACATTGCAAAAAGGACAGCTTCCCACCTCATTCAGTTGCAAGTCCCCAGCTCCTCAAGTCACAAGCATTTGATATTTATATAGCACAAAAACATTTGACCTAATTTAATGTCACCACCATATAAATATTACTAATTTGTAGTTTGATCACAAGATCTGAAGCTGGGCTCACAAGTCCTGGACCCAAGCTGCCAAAACTGTGTGACCTTGAACAAGTCAGTTGTTCTCTGGGTCTCAATTTTTCTACCACTAAGATCTGGCCTCGGTGAGCATTTCTTAAACGAACCACTTTGAGCGTGTGATGTAAGTTATGGATCCTCTCCAGATAAACACGGCAGTTTATGATCAATTTGATGATGTTCAAAAGCAGCCACAGATCTTAGGGTAAAAACAACTGATCTAAAGGACCTCTATGATCCCTCCAGAGCTGGAATTTTACCATCGTTCAGTAGGGCAAACTGTACTATATGTTACTGTATATGTTACATATTCATATGTTACCTTATTATATTATATATTATGCATACAATATATAACACATTATATACTATTACTATATTAATATAATTACCATATTATGCCTGCATCTTACTGTATTTATTATACCTGTGTCTGTGCCTTAGGTACAGACACAGATAGACAGACTCAGATACAACAGTTGCCCTATGCTCAGTCTATCTTTTCGTGTAGCTGCCATTTTTCAATGACTTATTTTAATGGATCAGAACTGTCCTCCTTAAGGGACCGAGAATTTGGCCTCTCTCATTTATATGAGCTTTTCTAAGGTTCTGGTCCTCGAGTCTGGTGGAGAAGTGGTCGGTCCCGTTACAGACATGGGTGGGCAAAAAGAGAAGTTAATGAAAACAATACCATCAAGCCGCCCTCATGTGAGATGCAACTGCTACATGGGATACTAATGACTTCACGCACCTACCTGAAGCCCCGCCCTAGGATGAGGAACAAAAAGTTACAATGTGGCAATTGGTTCTAACGTCTAATTAGTTGGGGATGGGGGAGAGGGTGGTAAATCTATCATTGGTCCTGACCTCTGTTCAGCGATTTCCAGAAACTCAGTCCCAAAGAGGAAGATATGTTAAAACTGCTTGCATGGAGCTTGTTGAAGACTGCAGCTTGTCAGGAGACAGATCACTACATTAAATAAAAATAATTTAAGAGAAACTAAATAAGGAGCTAACACAGGGATACTTCTGGCAACCCTAGTTATTTTGTTTCTTGCTTCTCTCCAACCCACAACCTCTGCACCACCCCAATCCCTCACCCCCTGGTTGAATGTAAGTTCCATCAGAAATGGGATATTTAGGGACTGGCCCCATGGCCGAGTGGTTAAGTTCACGCGCTCCACTGCAGGTGGCCCAGTGTTTCGTTGGTTCGAATCCTGGGCGTGGACATGGCACTGCTCATCAAACCACGTTGAGGCAGCGTCCCACATGCCACAACTAGAAGGACCCACAACGAAGAATCTACAACTATGTACCGGAGGGCTTTGGGGTGAAAAAGTAAAAAATAAAATCTTTAAAAAAAAAGAAATGGGATATTTATCTGTTGTGTTTATTGATGAATCCTAAGCATGTAAAATGTTGCCTTGCCCAGTAAATACTTCTTGGAAGAATGAAACAAAGCCTTTTTGTTCCTGCTAAAGACATCATGGTGGTTATGGAGGTGGTTATGAGGACTACTTCATAATTTATATACACATATATATCTATCCATAGTTACCTAGATTTTATAATCAGATACAAAATGGAAAACTGCCTCTCCAAATCTCCTATATACAGCCTAGAAAAAAACCCGTCACTCTCTACAGGGTTCAAGGCAGTTGAACAGTACGTGCTGAGGCTTTCTGTAGAAACCAAGAGCCATCACGTACTAAACCCTAAAGTGCCAAGATCATGAACTATCAAAAGCAGAAAATGAGATCTGATTTTAACTGGCTATTCAGAATTAAACTCTTTATGGACTACCCAAAGAAAGACGACCTGGACCATGGTCCTCATAGTCCTTTGATGTTTACAAAACATCAAAGAGATTAAAGAGAAGCCTTCCTAAGAAAGACGACCGTGAAAAGGAATTAACCGTTAAGAAAGTAAATATTTGATTCGTAATGCAGCATATAATCAAACCCATCAAAAGTAACCTTAAAATCAGAACAACTGACATACAACAGCAGGAGTGCAAACCTATTTTTTAGTTAAATGTTTACATGGAACATTCGGACACCATCATTCCATAGCAACCCCCTTTGTGAAAAGTGGAAGAAATGCCAGCCCACTGTATGATTTATTGGTGTCAGGATTCGTAATTCATAACCAATAGAGAAATGAAACTCCATGGTTGCATCCACATGATGCCAATACTGAGAGGCAGAAATGGGAAAACTCAGCTTTTCTTGTCCATGACATCAAATAATTTGACTGTTTTTTTAATTCAACTAATATTTGCTTTAGCATCATACTGTTATAGCCAAAGACCTGTAATAATCAATAGCACTAAATTTAGTCATATTTGCAAGAGTGTGCTATCCCCCAAAGTCCTAGGTTGACAAAAAAAAAAATCAGTAAATCTCCTAGGTTGGAGAAGAACACAATGTCATCAGAGGAACTGGGGCAGAACTTTCAGAGTCAGCACAGCAAAGACGTCCAAGGCCACTTCACCCAGTGAAATGCAGGCTATTCTTAGTTCACTGACTCTGTGACCCAGAGCAGCATTATCCAAAGGGTACACTGTATGACAGACAAAAGTAGACCCAAGGAGAATAATAAGTAACCCTAAGGAGAACTCATTATCTGTCAGGCACTGTTCTAAGGATTTTAAGTGTAATAAAGTACTAATAGTGTTGCTCCCATTTTACAGATGAGGAAATTGAAGCATAAAAATGCAAAATAACTTGCTCAAGGTCATCCAGCCGGTAAGTGGCAGAGCCAAGACATGGAACCAGGGTGTGTCCATCCAAAAACCATATTCTCACACTATACACATAGACTCTGAGGAAGGAGGCAAACACCCATTTCATCTCCTCTCCCACCTCAGGGCCTCCAAGCTAACATGACCTCATAATCTAGAACCAGCCCAGCCTCCTGAAACACCAAGGACAATACAGCTGTCTCTGGCCTTTCCTGATCAGAACAGACACATCAGACTCGTCAGGTCAACAGAGCTAAACCAAACCAGTCTTTGAGCAACCAAGCTTTAAAATCTGCTAGGTAAACCCTACACCATGTTCAGGTAGGTGTAGGGTGTAAGTGATGCAAAGTAGGATGCAAAAGTGATAACCTGTGAAATCAGGTAACCTAGCAGAGTGGAAGAACAATAAAGAAGACCAATGTGTTGAGACTGGACCCAACTAAAATGAGAAACCTCGGGCTGTCTCTGCAGCTGAATGCCCTGTGACCTTGAACAGGTGTGTTCTACCTATTCTCGCCCTTGGTTTATTAGCTTGCAACCTGAGAGGGCTGGACCAGACAATTGGTAAGATCCCCTCCAATTCTAAGGCCCTGTGCTCCTGGCATTCTTCCAAAACAAACTGCACTGGGCCGCCCCAGTGCTTTGCCCAAAAGAGACGCTTGATCAATTGAACTAGATTGAAAGCAACCTTCCATTTCTCTTTTCCCTATCAGAATATTTAGCTTTGATCAAGGAAAAATACAAAAGGAAAAATTCACAACAGTTTAATTCTTAGCTCTTTCCTTGATCCACAAAAACAAAGTGCAATAGAGAGTGTAATCAATTTGGGATTTTGTAAACGCAAGCTTCCTCCCAATTAAAGCACCATTTTATGCTGCAAGTCAATCAGAAAAGAGTTTTCACATAATGCTAAAAGCAAACACGCCCAAATCATTCCGAAGTCCATTTTTTTCTATGACCTGATTCAATTCCAGGACCTGTCATGGCATTCATTTCCTGAGCAATGACCAAACCAAGTCATCATTTATCTAAACAAAATGGTTTGCATGTTGTATTCTTAGGGGAATCATAATTTGACATACCTAGATCCTGCATAGACAATCTAAATGAGTTCAAAATCAAGCATCCATTTCTCAAAGAGAGATTTCCATTTTCAGTGTCATTTTTACATAAAATTTTTAAAATCATACCAAGAAGAGGAAATCTTGCTTGTATTGCACAAAGCAGAAGTGCCATCTGTTTACATCTTACATTGCTATCCAGCATCTTCACTAACGCATCAAGCAGATTAAAGTGAAATGTGTCATGAGGCACTCATTGTAGAGAGGTGTCAAGATTTAAGAGAGTGTTGGCACACCAGTGGATACAGCTGGGTTTATAAACTTTTTCCTGTGGATTACAGGAAGTAAAAGAAGAGGTGTGTGACATTTCTTTAGCAATACATGACGGTCAGCTTCCCTTCACTGCAACCTGAAGTCCACAGTGCATCCATCTTGTAGTCCATATGCAGCACAGGTGGGGATGGAGGTTGATAATTGGTGCCTCTTTGAAACAAAACTTCAACTATAAACTATTCTCAAAGAATAAATTACCAAGAGACTCCACAAGAATTCTGGGACTAGATAAAGATATCTCCATTTTGACCTCTATATTCAAGATGAATGTGACATTCAAAAAAGTCCTTGAAGTTAACTGGCATTGTACCAGTAATTGCTTCATTATCCCTGCTCACAGTTCAGTTCTTGGCTTGCTTTGATTTTGAGGGGATTCATAAAATCTTGTCTTCTTTCCACTGCAAAAGTTTCTATTTAATACTGATTTATTCCAAACTGAATATGAATTTCCTCCCAATCTACACTTAAAACATAAGTATAAATAAATATGAGTAAGCAATTTGCCCAACTTCTGCAGTCAAAGAAAAATCACTAAAATAAATATAGTTTTCACTTAGGGCCATTCTGCCTACACTGGTAGGATGCAAGCACTGTCCAGGGCATCAAGAATGGTACAGTCAAGGGGCCAGCCCTGTGGCATAGTTAAGTTTACACACTCCACTTTGGTGGCCTGGAGTTTTCAGGTTCATATCCCAGCCACAGACCTACATATTGCTCACAAAGCAATGCTGTGGTGGCATCCCACATACAATATAGAGGAGGACTGGTATAGATGTTAGCTCAGGGACAACCTTCCTCAAGCAGAAAAAAGCAAGACTGGCAACAGATGTTAGTCAGGGCCAATCTTCCTCACCAAAAAAAAAAAAAAAAAAAGGAATGGTAAAGCCATGAACTGAAGCTGGTGGCAGATGAGTTCTCTGGATAGGACCCCATGCTAGAAGCAACATAAAAAACTGACCAGAGACCAATTTGTTATGTTCATTTCCATTCCCCAGATGAGTAAATGGAAGAACAGAGAAACTCAATAACTCACCTTTAAGCTGATAAATCAAAGAGCTAGGATTTGATCCCAAAGTCCATGATAAGTCTATTTCACATTACCCTCCTTCAAAAACATTAGCATCCAAAGTGAAAACAAGGCATTCTGCAAAGATTACTATATTCCTTTACCTGGGCAGAAGGAAAGGTACTTTCAGAGCATGCTGACCTGAGGCCATGTGCAATGCAATGCAAAGGATCTGTCTGGTCCTATGTTGGGACACTTGCTTTCTTACTCTGTCTTACCAGCCTCTTGACATTAATTAATTCTTTCTTGGGATAATAATGTGTTGAGGACCAGCCTGGTGGCATAGTGGTCAAGTTCTCGTGCTCCGAATCAGCAGCCCACGATTCACAGGTTCAGATCCCAGGTGCAGACCTATGCACCACTCATCAAGCCATGCTGTGGCAGCATCCCACATACAAAAGAGAGGAAGACTGGCACAGATGTTAGCTCAGGGATAATCTTCCTCAAGCAAAAAGAGGAAGGTTGGCAACAGATGTTAGCTCATGGCCAATCTTCCTCACAAAAATAAAAATAACGTGTTGAATTCTTTGGCTTTAATTTCCCTCTTAGCACTAGTAACATATAAGTCTGAATTTCTATAAATCAAACGGAAAATAAAATTGGACCCTATGCAAAAAATAAAGTTATATTTCACTCTATTCCACTGAGCAACCTTCAGAATTCTACATCACAAGAAGTAGTAAAACAACTCCCATTTAGTCAAATCACTTAAGCAGCTTCAGGTCAGGCCCTTTAACTTGTGGAACAGCCCCTAAGAACCAGTTCTTCAGCTCACATGTTCTTGAGGAATATGAATCTCATTAAGACTAATTTCCTCTTGCAGGAAATACAACGGCTAAGGCTAACGCCCAGCTACATCTGAGTCTGAAAGCCTGTGGACTAAGAAAGAAGCCACCACAAGATGACCAAAGTGGAGATCCTAAGAAAAGTCATCAAGGTAAGAAAATGAATTCAAGAGAGCAAATCTTGCCAGATTTAAGACGCTAAATTAAAGACAGATCCAAAAGAAAGACAGTTGTAGCGCCAGGAGATTCCAAGAAAGCCAGTCGTTGTTCCAAGGGTTGATCAGCAACTCCACTCATGTTCAAGCCAGATGAGAGATTGGGCAAGCCGACCCCAAAGCTCCACAAAGAGCTGAGGAAATGTGCATGTAACTGGAAACAGAGATTTAAAACAACCAACAACACTAGCATTTTTTAAGTGAGTCTCCAAAGCATCTATCAGAAAACAGAAATTTTAGGAGGATATATAATCAGCAGTGTAACAAAAAAAAATTAAATTTACAATTAAATGTTAACCTCAAATAACTATAACGCAAAATTAAAGCAATAACAAAGAATGCCAAAATGTCAGTGTTTAATATTTTCACTGTACCCAGTATTAAATATAAAAAGTTTACCAAAGCCATGCGTAGCTGGATTTTAAGTCAAACTAAAATAGGGCCTATATAAATTTTTGACACTGTTAGCTCTGGGCTCATCTTTGACACAGGTTTGAAGGAAGAGTCAAAAATGCCCTGGGTATTTCTTTTTTTAAACCTTATAGCTTAGAGTTCTTTCCTTCTCTATCTCTGCAAATCTAGGCTTTTACCAAGCATGCCTGAATTTCTGCAACCTCTGATGAGCTGATCTTTCCAGTGTAATCTCAACTCAATTCCAATCATTATGCAGGACAGATAAATATTCTACAAGACACTTTCATCTTATCACATCTCTACTCAAAAACCTAAATTTCCACTTATAAATATATATGTACCCAACACAGGAGCACCAAAGTACACAAAGCAACTATTAACAACAACACAATAATAGTAAGGGACCTTAACACCCCGACTTACATCAATGGATAGCTCATCCACAGAAAGTCAACAAAGAAATAGTGGATTTAAATGAAAAACTACACCAAATGGACTCAGTAGATATACATAGAACACTTCATCCAAAAACTACAGAATACACATTCTTCTCAAGTGCACACGGAACATTCTCAAGGATAGACCATAAGTTGGGAAACAAGGCAAGCTTCAATAAATTTAAGAAGATTGAAATCATATCAAGTACTTTTCCAAGCATAATGCTATGAAACTAGAAATCAACTACAAGAAAAAAGCTGGGAAAGTGACAAACATGTGGAGACTAACCAACATGCCACTTAACAACCAATGTATCATTAAAGAAATTAAAGGAGAAATCGAAAAATATCTGGTGACAAATGAGAATGAAAATACACCAAACCAACTCATATGGGATGCAGCAAAAGGGGTCCCAAGAGGGAAATTCATAGCAATACAGGCCCACCTTAACAAACAAGAAAAATCTCAAATAAGCAATCTTGAACTACACCTAACAGTGTCAGAAAAAGAACAAACAAAGCCCAAAGTCAGCAGAAGGAGAGAAATAATAAAAATTAGAGCAGGAATAAATGAAATTGAAATGAAAATAACAGTAGAAAGATGAATTAAACTAAGAGCTGGTTCTTTGAGAAGATAAACACAGTTGATAAACCCTTAGCCAGACTCACTTAGAAAAAAAGAGAGAAGGCTCAAATAAATAAAATTAGAAATGAAAGAGGAGAAATTACAATGGATGCCGCAGAAATACAAAGGATTATAAGAGAATACTATGAAAAACTATATGCCAACAATTTGGACAATCTAGAAAAAATGGATAAATTCTTAGACTCATACAACTTCCCAAAACTGAACCAAGAAGAAATAGAGTATCTGACTAGGCCAATCACAAATAAAGACATTGAAACAGTAATCAAAAACCTCCCCAAAAATAAACGTTCAGGACCAGATGGCATCTCTGGAGAATTCTACCAAACAATCAAAGAAGATTTAATACCTATCCTTCTCAAACTATTCCAAAGACTGAGGAAAATGGAACACTTCCTAACACATTCTATGAGGCCAACATTACCCTGATACCCAAGCCAGACAAAGACAACACAAAGAAAGAAAATTACAGGCCAATATCACTGATGAACATCCTCAACAAAATATTGGTGAACCAAATACAGCAGCACATTAAAAAGATTATACACCATGATCAAGTGGGATTTATACCAGGGATACAGAGATGGTTCAACATCTGCAAATCAATCAATGTGATACACCACATTAACAAAATGTAGAATAAAAAGCACATGATCATCTCAATAGACACAGAGAAAGCATTTGACAGGATCAAACATCCATTTATGATAAAAACTCTCAATAAAATGGGTATAGAAGGAAAGTACCTCAACATAATAAAGGCCATATATGACAAACCCACAGCCAACATCATACTCAATGGGAAAAAACTGAAAGCCATCCCTCTGAGAACAGGAACAAGACAAGGGTGACTACTTCCACTACTCTTATTCAACATAGTACTGGAGGTTTTGGCCAGAGCAATTAGGCAAGAAAAAGAAATAAAAGGAATCCAAATAGGCAATGAAGAAGTAAAACTCCTGCTGTTTGAAGAGATGATTTTATATATAGAAAACCTTAAAGACTCAATCAGAAAACTATTAGAAATAATCAACAGCTACATCAAATTGCAGGATACAAAGTCAACTTACAAAAATGAGTTGCATTTCTATACTCTAGTAACAAACTAACAGAAAGAGAACTCAAGAATACAATCCCATCTAAAATCGCAACAAAAAGAATAAAATATCTAGGAATGAATTTAACCAAGGAGGTGAAAGACTGATACAATGAAAACTATGACTTTATTGAAAGAAATCAATGATGACATAAAGAAATGGAAATGGATACTCCATGCACATGAAGCAGAAGAATAAATATAGTTAAAATGTCCATACTATCTAAAGCAATCTACAGATTCAATGCAATCCCAATCAAAATCCCAATGACATTGTTCACAGAGATAGAACAAAGAATCCTAAAATTCATATGGGGAAACGAAAGACCCCAAATAGCTAAAGCAATCCTGAGAAAAAAGAACAAAGCTGGAGGCATCACAATCCCTAACTTCAAAATATACTACAAAGCTATAGTAATCAAAAGAGCCTGGTACTGGAACAAAAACAGACACACAGATCAATGGAACAGAATTGAAAGCCCAGAAATAAATCCACACATCTACGGACAGCTAATCTTCGACAAAGGAGCTAAGAACATACAATAGAGAAAGTCTCTTCAATAAATGGTGTTGGGAAAACTGGCTAGCCACATGCAAAAGGATGAAAGTAGGCCTTTATCTTTCACCATACACAAAAATTAACTCAAAATGGATCAAAGACTTGAAGGTAAGACCTGAAACCATAAAATTCCCAGAAGAAAATATAGGCAGTGCATTCTTTGACATCAGCCTTAGAAGGATCTTTTGAATACTATGTCTACTCGGACAAGGGAAACAAAAGAAATAATAAACAAATGGGACTTCATCAGATTAAAGAGCTTCTTCAAGGCAAAGGAAACCAGGAACAAAATGAAAAGACAACCCACCAACTGGGAGAAAATATTTGCAAATCATATATCCAACAAGGGGTTACTCTCCAAAATATATAAAGAGCACACATAACAACAAAAAAAAAACAACCCAATCAAAAAAATGGGCAGAGGATAGGAACAGACATTTTTCCAAAGAAGATATACAGATGGCCAATAGGCACATGAAAAGATGTTCAACATCACTACTAATCAGGGAAATGCAAATCAAAAGTACACTAAGATATCACCTTACACCCATTAGAATGGCTATAATCACCAAGACAAAAAATAACAAATGTTGGAGAGGATGTGGAGAAAAGGGAACCCTCATACACTGCTGGTGTGAATGCAAATGGTGCAGCCACTATGGGAAGCAGTATGGAGATTTCCCAAAAAATTAAAAATAGAAATACCATATGACCCAGCTATCGCACTACTGAGTGTTTACCCAAAGAACTTGAAACCAACAATTCAAAGAGACTTATGCACCCCTATGTTCATTGCAGCATTATTCACTATAGCCAAGAAGGAGAAGCAACCCAAGTGCCCATTGACTGATGATTGGATAAAGATGTGGTATATATATAGATATATATATATACAATGGAATACTACTCAGCCATAAAAAAAGACAAAATCGTCCCATTTGCAACAACATGGATGGACCTTGAGGGTACTATGTTAAGCGAAATAAGCCAGATAGAGAAACACAAATATTGTATGATTTCACTCATATGTGGAAGATAAACTAACACACAGACAAAGAGAACCGTTTAGTGATTACCACAGGGGAAGGGGGCTGGCAGGTTGGCACAAGGGTGAAGGGGTACATTTATTTGGTGACTGAGAAATAATAATGTACAACTGAAATTTCACAATGCTATAAACTATTATGATCTCAATTTTTTTTAAAAAACTCTAATTTCTTAGAGCCCACCTAACCTAGTCCTAAATGGACCTGGTCTCCAAATCCAGACTCCTGGACCCTGCCCTATCTCATCTTAGCAGGGATTTCCTATCTTATTTCCCATTACTCCTCATCATGGCCCAACTGCTCACCTCATGACCTCCAAAAGTCCCACCTCCCACCTTGGTTCATAATGTCCTTTAATTATGTTACATCCTCTTCCCTTTGCCACTCAGAACTCCTCCTCCTTTACCTCCCCTTCTCTCCCAAACTAATGGCCATCACATCACATGGGCAACTAGAGAAACTTTAGAACAAATCATTGGTATCTCTCCCATCCCCATTTCCAAAAACAATTTGATATGGCACATCATAAAAAGCACAGCTGCATTAGAACAAACCCCCAAAATATTTTATCAGTAACCCAAAGACAAGACACAAATAATAAAGGTGAAGAAGGTGGGAATCATATTTTAAAAAAATTAAACTTAGAAAAGTTTCTACAACTGGGCACAAAAATTATCTCTGAGATTCACAGTAACCAAGGCAAAAGATGAAACATGATACATTAAGTAGTTTTTATCTGACTTTAATCATCCAAATTGATCAGCAGAGATACAATTTCCCCAGCTCTGAATAAAAAGGAAATTTCCATGTGTATCATTATATTAAAGATAGTTAACATGATGGATAATATCCTCAACAGATGTTTTACAGAAAATATAAACCCAGGTAGCCATTTCTTACCATGACCCTCAATAAAAACTGAGGGAAAATATTAACCTTGTTCTATCAGTACAATTCTGTTGAGAGCTAGAAAAATATAGTCCAGGTGTCTAGCTTTATGGTTCTATGACTTGGGATAGGAATAGCTCCCCTAATATCAGTTGTTCTGCCTGGAATTATACATGAGATGATTCAAAATGGCGGACACCAGCAAGCACCTGAAAGGAACTAATCGAATGCTGTTCCTCCGAGGATGAAGTCAGCAAAGGCCTTATTTGGCCAGGAAAATATAGCTGTTGCCCTGCTGGAGGTCCACCTGATATCCTTGGGGAGATATGCCACAAGAAAAACCTGAAGGTTAAACTAAGACTGTCTCTAAGATAGCTCTGTATCATGTCAAAGTCTCAAATGAGTATTCGGCCGCCCATGACTTGTCTTCTGCATCAAAGACGTAGAAAAGGGTCCTTGGGCAGGATTATCCAAACATCCGCTCTGTCACAAATGGCCTAGATAATGGTTCCTGTCCAATATTTCTTTTCAGCAGCACTGTAGCATCCAAAGGGGCCCTCCAGGGTTCACTGGCAACAAAATGCTCATGTGGGTAACTAATGAGTTGAAAGGATTGTACAGCACTATTCATCTAGATGCAGAAATGCGTCTGCCCAAAATAGCATTTTTGTTTGACCGCTGTGCAAAGTGAACAAAGGAAGCAATGTCTGAGGCTGCAGAGAGTTTCTGACAAACCAATGCCTTTGGGAATGCTGAGCATAGTATTTTAATCAAAAAGCTATTGGGAGCAAACCAACGTCTTTAATGACTATTACATAAATTGCCTAGGGTCACGTGTTCCTGGGGCTGTGGATGCTCACCACTAGCATTTTTATTCTTTAAGTTTCTTTGGTTTTATGCTTCCAGAATCGAGGGCACAGTTACACAATAGCATATGCCCCCAAAAATAACAGCCATTTAAGAACTGTGTGTCCCCTATGCTTGTTACTGTCTCCAATACATTTTCTGGCAAGGGTGTTGTATATTAAAGTGAAAGCTGGGATACTTCCATAGGGCTTAATTCAACAACAATACTATATCAAGTTTATAATAAAAAAGAGAAAATAAAAATTTAATGTAATAAGGAAGGAGGAGGGAAGGAAGGAGGGAAAGAGGAAAAAAGAAGGAAAGAAGGAAGGAGGTAGACAGGTCCAGACAACAGCAGAGACTGATAATTTTCTCTCAGATAGTCATGGTAACAGTAAGCTCCAGCCTCCACCTGGGAATGTGAACAGACCCATTCGTTAATTTGACCGTGAAGGGGCCCATTGGAGATTTCACGTCAGTGGCCATGCTTTCTGGGGTTCACACATTCAGAGAATTCACGCCACATTGTAGCTAACAAAATAGATGAGTTGTAGCATTGAGAGTTTTTAAGGGCCAAACACATCCAGTGTGTCTCTCACTTCACCCAGAGTTAGCACATTTTACAGAACTGAGAGAATTTTGAGGCTGCACGCTCGTGAGCATGTCCATCACCATTCCGACGCGAAGCTCTTACCATCAGAAGGAGCCAGCTAGTGGAGGTGCTGCAACTTCAATTGTCTTGGCCTCCTAATTAGAGATCTTTCTGAAAAGCTACCCTGTGGGGTGATGTCAGTTCATGATGCCTCAACCTAATTTGCCTTTTATACCTGCCCAAGGAACGATTATTGCCAGGGAGGCTGTATGCATCATTGTCTCAAGAAGCTAGGGAACAGCTTCTAACATCTCAGTCAGGAAAGGGTATACAAGATCAACACAAAACAAGACCACACCTGAGACATGAAAGGAAGAAATGGGGAAAGGATCATAAAATTGTCCTAAAATAAATGTCCATAAACATAGGTGGCGAGTTCTTCCTGAGTACAAGAACACAGGATATGCCCATTCCAAAAAAGTTGTAATCAGCTCAAGCACACCAAGCCCTGTTCAGGCTGCAGAGAGCTGCCTCAATACTCTGCCTTCAGAATAAAGCTTCTAAGCTAGATTCTGGTGGAGGAAGGGCCCCTGGAGACCCTACGTCATCAGAAACCGTTAAAGTTCTGGAATTGGTGTTGCAATGATCCTCACCAGACATCAGGAAATCATGGTTATTTATGGACAGAAAAGAACGACATCATTCAAAGGATCCAGGCCAGATTCATGGACCTGGTGCAGGGTTTGACTGGCACTGTGAATGGCCACTCCTTTGGAGTGGAAGCTGACTCCAGTCTGGTTCTTTCAGGGAGGGCCTCTCACCAAGTCTGCTACAAGGTCAAGGTTGAGGAGGCCCCCAGGCCTTCTCATGATTACACCTGTGTCCTCGGGATTCATGCTATTAGAGGCTTCATGTGGCAATGTTGTGAGAAAACCCAGCTAAGCCTATTCATCATCGCATGACTCTGGGGAAGGAGTTGGTTCACACCCCTGGGAAAATATATCTGGGGCATTCAAAATATCAGACAAGCCTGACTGTAGGAATGAAACAGATTTTCCATGAGGTTCTCCAAGGAACTGGGACCTTATAAACGGAAGCCGATGTTAATGCATGAGCCACTGACATCTAAATAAACAGTAGGCAACATGGATTCTGCAGTAAGAATCTTTGTAGAAACCACAAATGCACTAAGAAAAAGACACACTTAAACACACAGAAGCGGGATGTGTCTAGAACCACTCTCTCCATAGGAGTTTCCATGATGATGGAAATATTCTATTCTGCATTGTCCATTGGCAGCCACCAGCCAATGTGGCTATTGAGCACTTGAAATGTGCCTACTGTACCTGGGTGACTGAGTTTTTAATTTTCTTTTCCTGCAACTCTTTTAATATTAAATAGGCATATGTGGTTACCGGCTACCATATTGGACCGTATAGGTCTGATCTCAACTATGAAAAGAAGGCACAGTAGAAAGACTGGTAAAATGTGTGAAATTTAATAGTGGTTGCCTCCGGGTGAATTTTTTCTGCTTTTTTATACTTTTTCTCTATTTCCAATTTTTTAAATAATAAGCATGTGTTACCTTTAAAATCAGAAAACTAAAAATAAATATATGCTGAAAATATGAAAAGAAGGACAAGACAGGAGAGCTTCCATAGTTCCCGTATCCAGTGCCTGCCATTCTAGCTGAGAAGACTATTGTGAAATTGGGGCTTGCTCAAGCTGATCAACACCCAATAAATGATGAAACCACTGCTGATGTCCAAAACAACCCTCACTCATCAAGGGGTTCCAGGTCCAAATCTGCCTGTAGGCCATTCTGCTCCAGCCATACTGGCTTTCCTTTGAATACTTGGACATGCCAAGCTTGTTCTTACGTAAGACCGTGGAAGCTGTTCCCCTCGCTGTGACAGATCTTCCCAAATCTCTTCTTGCTGGCTCCTTAAAATTCACTTCTCAGGTTAAATGTTGTCTCCCAGCCAACGTAGCCAACCAGTCACCTTGTCTGTTGTCATGTCATTTAATTCTCTGCACGGCACTTCTCACTATCTGCTACTTTCTTGTTTATATACTTGTTTATTACCTGTCTCCCCTGAACAAGGATATCAGCTCTGAGAGAGCAGGAATCTTGTCGGTTTTGTTCACTGCCTTATGCCCACCACCAGCATCGTGTCTGCAGTTTATTGGTGTCCAATACAGAAGCATTGAACGAATGGCTGCAGCCTCTAAGCTTCATGGACGCTCTGCTTTGTAAGCTTCTATATGTGAGAAATGGATGGGCTCTGGGGTCAAGTTGCCAGGTTTGATCTGGGTGGATAACAACAACCCTTTTTTCTACATCAGCTTCCTTGTTTGCTATTCTAGAGGGCCGTAAGAGGACACCTCACAGAGCTGTGAAAATTCATAGGCAACAACAGGGGAAAAGCACTGAGTTCGGTGCCTGGCACGTAGAAATCCTCAAAAATTATTAGCTGTCATTGAGCTTTGAAGTTCTGTAGTTTGTGAGAGGAGAGTAAGACAAATCTGCAGAAATGTATCATTGAAATAAAAGAAAAGATCAAAACTTCAACTAGCAGCTTCTTAGGCTATTCTTTCTATTATCAGTTGCTGTGTAACAAACCATGCCAAAACTCAGAGGTTTAAAATAATGACAGCATTGATGTTGCCCATGAATCTATAATTTGGGTAGGGCTTAGCAGGAATGGTTCACTTGGCATCAGAGAGATGGTCAAAGTTAGGGCTGGAATCATATGCAAGGTCATTCAGTCTCATGTCGGGGGCAGCTGGAGCAGGATGATTCCAATATCTGGGACCAAGGATAGCTGGGCTCTCGGGAACCTCTCTCTATCTCTACGTGGTCTCTCCAGCATGGCGGCCTCAGAGGAGCCAGACTTCTTAGATGGCAGCTGGGGGTTCTGAAGGTGCATGGAGAGAAGGAGAGAGAGAAACAAAGAAACAGAGAGAGTGAGAGAAAGAGAGAAAGATTGAGAGAGAAGTGGAAGCTATATCACCTCTTCTAACCTAGCCTCAGAGGTCACGCCGTGACACTTCCACCATGTTCTCTTCACAGAAGCAGTCACAAGTCTTGCCCATGTTTCAGGGGAAGGGCCAGAGACTCAACCTCTCAATGGAAGAGTGGCAAGTTTCCAGAAGAGTCTATGGGACCAGAAATATTGTTGCGGCCACTTTTGGAAAAGAGCATCTCGCAGGACTACCAACAATTTGCTAATTATTCCTTGACCCAATGGCCACATGTTTTGGAAGCTGTGCTGTGGTGACTTCAGGAGCAGGAGGATCTTTTGGGAAACCCATCACTGACCACTCCTTAGTTCAAAATGCGGGGCCAGTGCTTAGGACAATGCCAGAGAGACTGAGGCACCAAATGCCAGCTGCTCAAATCCATTGAAGACCGAAGAGAGTTGTGCACAAACTGACAGACTGTGCAGGAACCGCTCTCCATCCTCCCACCCCTGCTCTGAGCCCTGTGGGCTGACACGTATGGGCTCATCCACAGGCTCCCTTGCCTCTGGCCACTTTGTGCGTTCAGCCAATAGGGTGCACTGGCCGGATACTGCAGGGAGGGAAGAGAGTGAGGACACTGTCACCCCAGCTCCTCCCTGCAGGTCACACAGGCTGGCTGCATCCTTCCACTGAAGGTCTCCAGTCCTGTCCTCTAACACAATCTCCTTGGTCTCCAGGTTCCAAGAATGGCTCTTCTGTCCTCTTACCCCTTCAGGCCTAGGGCAATAAAGGTGCTATTGTTAGTCCTGGGGCACTTGAGCATCCTTTGTTGGTTTTTCTATGCCCTGCCCATTCCTGTGTAAACAGATCCTTTGTTAAACTCTTGTTCTCAAATTACACAAACTCGACAAGGTCGCCTGTTTCTGGATGTGATCCAGACTCGTCCAGAACCATTCCTCTTATGAACTAATATGTGGCATAAATCCCTCTACCACCTTCGTGTTTTGCTCTCTTTGATGACTGTTCACTAGCGTTATGCCTTAATCAGATCACTATTCATTCACTGATCCACAAATAACCATGAGCTGTAACAGTCATGGTACTAGCTAGATTCAGTGGTGAGGGTAACCCCCAGGGGTTCTTGCTTTCATGGAGTTTACAGTCCACCTGCTATACTGGATTTTATTTGGCCAATATTTGTCAAGAAGCCAGAAGGAGTGCCTATTTCCAAAACACTGAGACCTAAGGTAATGCAGATTGCAAATGGTGCCTTCTGTCTTCACTCATCACTTTGAAGATAACAGGGCACTGGAAGGTGCCCTCTCAAAGGGAAGCTATCTGAAAAATGAAGGACAGTCACAAGCCATCAGCATTAGTCACTGCCCATAAAGGTCATCTTTTATATAAAAGTCACATTGTTCTGGAAGGTGTCAATCCTGTTAGGTTGTTCAAAACATGGGCAGCATATCTGGGAATTATTGACACAGAGGTTGACATGTGTGTTCACGTTGTGGGAGAGAAGGACCACAGATACCTGCTAATGATTCTAACTTTGAAATTACACTGAAGAGTAAGACATACACCATGCTACACAACATAAGCCACCAAAGACACCTCCCTCCCATGAGGACAAGTCAAAAAGCCTGTTGAAAGAGCTATATTGGCTTCACAGGACCAATCAGAGGGAGAAACTTCTGAATTGCTGTTGCTGACATCAGCATGAGCTGAAGCGGATCCAGCTCCAAGCTTCGCCTCCTTTTCAGCAAGCCTTGCTCCACACCACCCCCAACACTCACAAATTGCCAGGCACTGTCAGCTCTGATCCTGGGCCTGCATTCACTTTGGTTCAGTTCAAAGAATGTATGGACAGGAAGCTTCTCTGGGCTGTCATGTTGACACCTCACTACTATCCAGAAGACATCTGGACTTAAAGGTGGCACAAAGCACAAAGAATGGGCAAAAGTGGATCACTGGCAGACACAGGCTCTCCTGATTTCTCATTGCTTAGCCTGTCCCTCTGGGCTAATCACTGGGGACACAATCTTGTTATCTTACCAAAGCAATGGCACTTACATCCTACCTCAGCCATCTCAAGGTCACACTTCAAAGAGGAAATGACCAACAGGCCCCTGTTCTGGCCACCACTCCATCTGCATCTCCTGTTTACTCTTTTATAGCATCAGTTGGAGTGGGTATAGCATAGCTGCACATGGAAACTGGACCCAACTCCTTCAGGCCTGACAAGTTCCCAGGGCCTGGGCCCGGCCTGCAAATGGGCCAGTAAAATCCAGGCGTGTTGGTGAGCTGAGAACGCCACCTTCCAGGAAGGGCCGATACAGCGGGCCTCCAAGAAGCATGACTTCAGGGCTGCCCTGCTGGGATTTCAGGAACATCTCAGGAGACTTACAAAGTGAAGGAAGCTACAGTTCTCTTTCAGAAGTGCTGCTGCTGCTGCTGTGAAATCCCCATTTCCCACACTCACTGGTACCATCACAGAGACAGCCTCAAAAGTCAGTGGCTACGTTGATTGGAAGAGCTGGCTACGTTGCGAATGATGGCGAGCTCTGAACCTGCACTCAAAGGTCCAGGCTTCAGCCCCATTGCTAAAATGCACCTACTGTGAGATCCCAGTCAAGTTACTCACCTTCCTGAACCGCAGTCTTTCAATGGCTATACTTATCTGCTTCAAAAGGTTGTTGTGAGGATTAAATGCTTCCAAAAATATGTCTGACATTTGGTAAATCATAGTTTAATAAGGTCAAATGAGCCTGAAAAAATAGTCACATGGGCATATATGCTGACTGGTTTGATGCTAATCCTTTAGATTCGACATTGACATGCTGCCATGACTTTTGAGGGGTCCATGTTTGCTCCAATCAAGGACTGATCTTTCAGGTCGCCATCCCTTCCCTCTTTTCAGCCACTTCAACAAGGTCCTCCTCCCTAAGCAAGAAAATTGGATGAGAGATGTTTTTGCACAGGACCTACAGACATTTATCTCTAAAGGAGAACTCCTGAGATGGTCCCAAAAGGATTTCCAAGTCATTTGTGTGCATGACTGATGAGGTACTGGGGGAAGTCTGCATATGGGGCCATAGAAGGCTGGGGTGGGAGATGAGACTGGGTCTATTTTTTTTGCGGACTCACTTCAGGATGGACTTGAAATTCTCACGCAGAAATGTTGCCCCTTCATTTCATGAATGATCATAGAGCCGTATAAAATAGAAAGGACACATTACACATTCCCCTCACCCCCGATGTAGAGTTGGGTGCCATGTTCACAATAATTTACAGCCTGCACCTGCTGTTTGATTCAAGTGGGTGTACAGGGATGAGCCTCACTTCTGCTTTTCCTGAGCATGATTTCCTATGAAACCTCAACGCTGGTCCACTTAGTATGTAGTGTGACCTACAGAACTCTTGTTCCTCCCTACTCCACTTCCTCGATGCCTCAGGGCACTGGGGTTTCTCCTTCCTTGTCTTCTGCTTGAAGACCATCGTTATTACCTTCTCTCAAGATTCACCATCCTATCCATCTAATGTCGTCTTTGAAATGTTAGCCTCTGTTGTTGCTGGTCTTCTGCCCTCTGGGATGACTTCCTTCATTGGCACAGCTTTCCTTCCAGGGTCTCTTTCATGTCTAAGACATTTCCTTCTGGCTCACCAGGCCAGGAATAGTTTCTGCTGCTGGTAGACAGGGAATTGCATCTCCACCCAACAACACATTTCACTCTTGTCTTAAACAACCTGAACTAAACCATTATGGTGATTTAGAAAAGAAAATCTAAGACGGGGGATGCAAATTCAAGTTCTCCCATCATCACAGATTTCAAGGGCTTTTTTCTTAAACTTCCAAATAGCTCGACTCTCATTTTATACAGAACACAGAAAATCAGAACTGAAAGAGGGAGGGAGTAGAAACCAGATGTGAGCCTCCACATCTCAGAGCTCCAGGCAGCTATACTTTGATGAGCAGAGCCATTCTCTTCTTTTCATAAATAGGGTAGATGAGTGATTATAATGATTTTTTTAATCTACATTGTCTGTAATATTCAAAGAAAAGTTTCTATAGAGTGCGACGTTTCAAAGTGTTATTGTCTTCAATCCATCAGTGAAAGCAAAGATGCACATTTTTGGGTTTAGAAGCAACAGCATCATCACATTTGTGCCTTCAATATTTTAAAATTTTTGGAAGGATTAAAGTGATAACTAGGTGTCCATGATCTCATCATGATTGTTCCCTGACAGATGAAAAAAAAAATTAATTCTGACTTTAATATTACGTAGGCTGAGCAAGAACTTAGCCCTGTTTTCAGTCTAAAGGTAAATTTAACTGATAGCTTTCATCCTCCTTTACAGCTCTTAGCGCATGGAAAAGGAGTTCGTAGGTCCCGAAAAGCCAACAACTACACCCATATTTAACTCTTGTTCTCACGTCAATTTGGGAGCTGAGTTTCAAATGGCCCCTTAATGAGTTTTGCAGACAAAATAGCACATGTCAAAACTCATGCATGCCGGGACTTCTCATCCAAGACCATGCATGACAACGATCAAGTCTGAGGCTTGCGTCATCCAACACGTTAACAGCCATTCACTCCTCTCCAATTATTTCCGTAAAAATCATGGGCAAACGGTCCCTTCATACTTCCCAACAGTTTTCCCAGTCACTCCTGGATTCCTTCCACCACATAATGGAAATACTCCAAACAGTTCCTTTAATCTTGATGTAACTATAATTGGGAAAGTGTTATGGATTGAATTGTGTCTCCCAAAAATAATACGTTCATTGAAGTCCTGATCCCCTAATACCTAAGAATGTGACCTTATTTGGAAATAGGGTCATTACAGAGGTAATTGAGTTAAAATGAGGTCATAGGGTGGGCCTCATCCAGTATGACTGGTGTCCTTAGGAAAAGGGGAAAAGTGGACACAGAAACAGATATGCAAAGAGGGAAGCTGATGTGAAGAGACAGCCATGGGAAGGCGGAGGACTGTAATGATGCATCTACCAGCCAAGGAACGTCAAAGATTGCTGGCGACACAGCAGAAGGAGAGGCCTGGAACAGATTCCCCGTGACCACCCTCATAAGGAACCAACCCTGCTGACACCTTAATTTCAGGCTTCTGGGCTCCAGAATTGTGAGACAATAAATTTCTATTGTTTGAAGCCACCTAGTTTAAGAAAGTTTTTTGTTTGAGTTTCAATCTTGGCTCCAACATATAAGAAGCAAAATGCTGTTTACAACCTTGCAGTCAGTCCATCCTTGAGCTCCAGGGCAGGGTCATGGCTGCACAACAGAATGTCCAGGACCTGCCCCAAAGATTCAGATTTAATTGGTCTGAGATATTTGAGGCTCCATGGGATTCTGACATGATTCTAATGTGGGTTCCCCAGGTTGCATGGAAAAACCCACACATCATGAATTCTTTGGGGAAGCAACATTGCATCTGGAGACCCCCAAGTTGCTGTATTTTCTGACTCCTCCTTATAAAAATATTTTTTAATGTAGAAATTAGCTTCATATCAAGTGAGTGAATACAAAAGTGTCCTGGGACTGAAGGAAATTTGGAGAAGTCAGTAGATGCAATTGGAAAGATTGAGCACACGAGGCTGAGGAAACCATGTCACCTATGATGTATTAATAAGCTATATGTGTAGTGCAAAAGCTAAACCAGGGTTCTTCAATCACGGAGAGTCAAATTCTCTCAACCCTCCCTGCAGAACCTCACACAGAGTTGACAGCTCGTACCACTAAACCAGATCCCATTCCCTCTGAAAATCAGAGCCTTAAAAGAAAAGTACATCAATATATTTCAGTATAATAGGCAGTATGTCATCACACAAGTGCTCTGTATTGACACTGGGCGGGAAAGTCATAGCAAAGGGGGAAGTGATTGACAGGAAGATACCAACAGACACAGTTAGAAGGACATAAAATGTGCTTGACAGCAAATGACATAGAAATACATCTACCTCTCTTCCAAGATGGCTCCACAGAGCAGGAGACCACAGTGCATGTTCTCAAGTGGTGGTGAGTATTTTCCAGGTTCCAGAAAGTTCCCTACAGAGCCTCTGAGGATTTCAGCCTGACTCCACACATGTGGCCTAAGAAAGAGTCCTCATATGTGAGAAAGTCCCCTTTTTTATACTCACCTGTCCATACTCCCCACAGCGGTCCTTTAAACACTGGTTATGTCATTGTCTGCACACCAAGTACAAAGAACCTGCCTGAAGTTTATTCCTGAACAAGAATATTAAAGGAGAAAGGAGAGACAAAATTACTATGAGATTTAAGGATCCAAATCACTTTAACCATAATTTCTCTCTAATATAGTCCAAGAATTAATCTTCACCTCTTGCCAAAACAGCAAGGTACACAAGGGCAGAAGGAGGGGGATGCACAGTTATAAAATGGACTAAATGATATTTTTTAACATATTTGCTACAAAAATATTATTACAAAAGAACTGCATAGATTTTCAACTTCACTTGTGCAAACTTTATCTTTGGAACTTCTCTCTCTACTATCCTATTCCGCTCCATTTTGTTTCTTTGTTTTTTAGATTGAAAACAGAATTACAACCATTTGCTATAGCTTCTAGAATAGTCTGACAGTTAAAAACAGTAGTCTCAAGAGACATAACGGGCACTTCATCAACAATAACCTTGTTGTCCAGTTGTTCATAGCAGCAGAAATGTCAAGATGAAAACCACTAATGGCCTGCTCTCCACGTCTAATGGTCCATTTGGTATTTGATAACATTTTGCAACTCTGTCTTCATGTTTACTTTTGGTCCTTCTGCATTTGCTCACCCACCTGCCATTCAATCTAAACTGAGCTTCATTACATGGCAAATAAATACATTGGCCACCTGTCCCAGAATCTTTCACATCAAACTGGAGGTCAAGTCCATCATTCTTCAGGAGCACAGCTGGCCCAAGCTCTCTCACATAAAAAATGGGGTGATTCACTCCACTCCAGAGGGTCAAGGTGTGCAATTGCTTATAATTCTATGCAGTGAAAGCAATCCGACTCATTTGAAGAAAGGCTGTAAAAGTTAGATCTCCCCCAACTGCAAAGAATCCGATGGCAACCGATTCAAACCTACATGATCATGAAGTAATGATTCTGGATTCATTCACCAAATCCTAGGATACTAGAACAAGGGAGGACCCTCTACAACTCAAAGTATACGACAAATAAAAGGAAGCCCAAGGTTCACAGAGAGTAATAATAGTATGAAACTCATTTATCTCAAGATACGGTCCAAGATATGTAAGCAAAAGGGGTGTAGAAAGAGTCTGGACACATTAATATGCCACTGAGTCACAGATGGCTTCTCAGAAAGACCTAACCTGTAAAGATACAGCAGGGAAGAAAGCCTCCCTCACATGGTGCTTCCTTTGGAGCCCCATTGGCCAACTCCTGTGTTAAATGGACCATGTTGTCCTCTTGTTGGTGACTCCCATGTTCCTGCATAGCAGACTAGATGCAGCTGGTAATCAGTAATAATCAGAGAAGAACCAATGACCCTTAGATGCCCACGGGTTGCTGACTTCATCCTTCCTCAGAAGCTCAAGGATCACACAAGTGCAGAATCTGATGGGCAACTTTGTCCTGACACTGGAATGCCAATGTCAGGCTGGAGCCTACAACTTCCCCACCAAAGGCAACAAGCAGGCTCTGCATGCCCTTTTAAGCACACCGTGTTTTAGAGTGTGCAAAACTAAAGAGTGAGAGGACTCATTTTTTAAGCTGTTTAACAAAACTAACAATTAACTTTTCATATAGCTTATCTTTCTAGTAATATCATTTCTCTTGAAAATAATGGTCACATAAATTCTCTTTCCAACAAGTGTCCAATTAGTAGAATGTGTAGAGAGCAGAGAATAATTCCAAAAGACATGTATATATTCAGCCAATGAATATCCATTTAACACCAACGATGTGCTAGAACATTGTGGTAGTAGGTAAGGACAGGCTGATGAGGACTGGCTTCGTGAAGAGGTTAGCTTTGGCAGGGGGTGGGTGTGGGGAGGACAGGTAGTTATCAAGGAATTAAAGGAAATATTAAGCCCCCCATAACAGGGTCTCCAACGCAGAGGTATATGTACTGGTGTGCTGATAGAAGCTTGACAACCAGCTCTCTGAGAGCAAGGAGCTCTGATCGGAAGCCTCTGCTAATATCTACGGTGCAAACACTCCCACCACGACTGATTTCTAGTACCAACATGACATCAAATGACATGCAAAATTCCCAAAAATTTAACAATCAGTTTTCACAGACTGGTACAAGCTGGCCCCAGAAAACCACTGATAAAACTATGAGAGGAAACTGACCCACACAAAGATACAGGATGTTTGAGAAAAAATAGACCACTCCCTGGTTGTAACACTAAGTCATAGATCCCAAACATCCCATCGCTGGCACCGTAATAGCATAACGGTAGACCGGGATGCACCTGGTAATTAGTAATAACCAGAGAAGAACCACTGACTCCCAGGTACCCAGCTAGTCGCTGTAAGGGGCAAAATGATAGGTTAAGGCCACTCTTTATCAACCCTGATGTTACTCCTTTAAGTCAGGGATGTTCTAGAAAAAGGAGTTTTGTCCCTCGTAGAGGAATGCATCCAAACTCACAAAATCAGGTATTCTATAGAAAGCATGATTTATAGTTCCCCTCCAATAGTAAATTCCTTTAGTCATCCATAACACCAAAAACCATCATCAACATTTTCAGTCATCTTTAAAGCAAATCCTACATCCTTTACTATGGGTACTCAGCTCAGTTCCTGAGTCCTGCGGAAGCCATGCATTGCCGTCCTAGTAAAAGGAGAAAGATTAAACAAGGTTTCTCTAGGAAGCATTATTCTTTCAAGATTTGTGAATTATTACCCCAAATCCTCATTCAAATTCGGTGGAGCTCATTAAGCAGATTAGAGAATATTACACCTCTCCTAAAAATCATGCATGTAATAGGTTTATAATTGTACAAACATAATTATATATTTTTTAAATTTAGTAAATGTCATATCAAGAAATTAGAAACAGGCACGACAGACTGCCAGATGCTACACACATATTCCAGAGAAAACCATATTAAAAGAGAACAGAAATCATCCAAAATGTAAACAAGATGACGGGTAGGGAGATGGCACGCGAGAAGGGAGGAGAGAGTTCCAAGAATTTCAAATCTAAAGGTCACAGCTGAAGGCTACATCGCATTTAGAATCATAATGACATTTGAACAGGTGAGGACATATTTCAAGACTAGTTTACAAATTCATCCCACATTCTTCTCCCCAATCCCAGTATAAAATTCAGCAGACTATAGACTGAAATTTCCTAAAACCTTATCCAGGGGCCAGCCCCGTGGCCAAGTGGTTAAGCTTGCACGCTCCGCTTGGGTGGCCCAGGGTTTCACCGGTTCAGATCCTGGGTGCGGACATGGCACCACTCATCAGGCCATGCTGAGACAGCATCCCATACAGCACAGCCAGAGGCAGAGGCACTCACAGCTAGAATATACAACTATGTCCTGGGGGGCTTTGGGGAAAAGAAGAAAAAAAATGAAGATCGTTAACAGTTGTTAGCTCAGGTGCCAATCTTAAAAAAAAAAAAACCTTATCCATAAATTTTTAAATTAAAATTTGGTTGGTATTTATTCAGCTCCTAAGGACTTTGGCATAAAACTCAATATTTTCTAATTACTTTAACTAAGGGCAACTTTCTTTTGCCTGAGAAGTCTGTTTACCTACTGGTAGTGAAATATTTCACTGAGGTTATTAAAACACTCCTGAAGCTTCCACTAATCTTATTTCTTAATACTTCTTACTGAGATCATGAGCTAAGCAAGTGGCATTTTAAAAGCTACCCCTGCCATTTGATCTCAAAAATCACAAAGCAGGCTAGAGAAGGAATGAGAGGTGGATGTGATGGTGACAAACGTCAACCACAAGGAGAAGTCAAGACTGTGGTTCTCAACGAGGATGAGAGAGTGGTTATAAATGTTGCTGCTTTCCATAAGACTGAACTACAAATCTGAGAAGATGGGCAACAATTCCCAGGCAGACTAGGGAAATAAATTTATTTTCTGAGGTAGCTAATTAATTAACATCTTAATCGTAAGATTTGATAGCATGAAGTTTGATTCTTACCATAAGTAAACAGATACAAGAAAAAAAAATCCAGACTGATGACAATAGCTCCACCAACTAAATATCTACCATAGGCTAGGAGAGGAAAACAGTCCGGTTATTGGGTCAGTTCACAAAAGCTAAATTCTTAATGATGATGGTGATGATGGTGATGATGATGGTGATGACAGTGATGGTGATGATAGTAATGGTGAGGATGATGGTGATGATGATGATGATGGTGGCGATACAAGGATATACGGGCACTTACCCTGTGCCAGGTACTCTGCTAAGTACCCTTTACAACCACACTGCTTATCCTCAGCCCTTCCTATACAGACACAACCAGTGGTTCTCAACCAGGTGCATTTGTAACGTATAGGTATGATTTTTAATTGTCACAATGTGTATGTGTGGGCAGGGGAAGGGGGCATTTGATGTCTAGAGACCAGGAAGCTGAACTCTGGTAACTGCAGGATGGTTTTGGTGGACTGTTACTTTGGTGGCAGTCAATGAACCACACCTTCCATGTTCAAGCCCTTGCACAGACCCCTCCTCTCAAATCTGGACTGGAGCTCTGACTAGCCTTGACCTATAGCATTCAGTGGAAGTGATACTGTGCCAGTCCTGGGCTTACACTTTAAGAAGTCCTGGAGGTGTCTGCTTTTTGGCTCTAGGGAAAGCCAGCTGCCAAGCAAAAAAGTCCAACCACCTTTAGATGGCCAGGTGAGAAGCCCAATCTAGCCACATGGAGAAGTCACGTGGAGGAAAACGAAGGTGCTGGCCTACAGCCCTGGCTGAGCTTCCAGCCAAAACCCAGGACAACCTGCCTTTCATGTCAGACACACCCTGGAAGTGGATCTTCCACCCAGTCACACCGTCCCAGCCGACACCAGTGGATCCCCTTTGAGCCCTGCCCGAATTACAGATTAATGAGCAAATAAACAAAATGGCTTTCGGCTTAAGCTATTATATTTTGGAGTAGTCTGTTTCTTGACAATAGATAACCAAAACAATGAGTCCCAGAACCCAAATGATCTTCCATTCATTAAAGGGGGGCAGGGGGAAGGGAGAAAAGGGGTCTCTATAAACACTCTAAAATCTCCCCAGTGTCCTCAGGATGAAATAAAATATTTGCCCACCTATACTACGTTATCTGGCTACATCTGACCTCGCCAACCGTATCTATTACAGGAGCTTCCCTTACAAAGAGGATGCTATTGTTGCTCCATTTTATAGACAAGAAAACTGAAGCTGAGAGAGTTTAAGAAATCTCCCCAAAGTTGCCCAGAGAGTGACAAAATTGCACTGGGACCTGTCTGACTCCACACGTACCACCCCAACCCAATTTTCCTGGGCCACAACGTGTGGTAAAAAAAAAAAAAACCCATCAAATCTGATCTTCATGATTCTGACCTACTTAAAGCCCAGAGTTCACCACAAATCAAAGCTGCATGGGCTATTTTCCAACTGAAACTAATTTAAAATAATTTACTTTTTGAAGAATTATAATGAGAATCCACAGTTAAAGATAATTTAGATGAAAGCTGTTCCCATGACCTAGTAAAAATAAAGAGACTAGCATATGGTTTGGAACAAATGTGATTCTCTAGAAGGCAATCAGGATAATCACTGAATTATTATAATCATTCTGGGGCATGTTTTTATCTTTGTTGATTTTTTCCTATCCACAGGGACTGTGGTTGTTTAACAATAACACAAGTTCAGAGGACTCTGGTCTTCAGTTGCTTAGCAACCCACAGCTCTGGAGAGAAGGAAAGATAAAGGGTCCATTGGTACAATAATGCTGTTTGCAATTCAACGGTTATTTAAAAGTTTTAGAATTATTAAAACTCTACTGTCTAAATAAAGTATGCAAATAATACTTCACAGGATCAGTCATCATTTTTATTTCTATCATATCCTGAATTAGAAGTTGGAGTCAATCACTGAATGGATGACACAAATTTACTAATTTGAACAAAAATGTGATGAGAACAGTGTTTCACACGTCTGTTTCAAAGGCAGAGCGTCACTGTTCCTTCTGTGGCAGAGCTCTTAACGTTGTTGGGAAAATTAAATGAAAAAATGCATGTAAATTACAAAGGACAGTGCCTATCCTGTAGGGCCCGCCCAACAAACGTTAACTGTCATCATCATCATTATTATCATCACCAAAGAGGAATGGATAGGCTGGCTTGTGCAGAGAATTTAGCAAATAACATACATTCCACAGTGAGCACTTTTCCATTCATTTCAGTGATTATGAATATAAAAGTCAGGTTCCATGTTCTTCATTTGTTTACAATTTATTCATTCAACAAATGGTCATCAGGTAATTATAAGTCATGACAAGAACTGGAAAGGAAGCAAGCAGGAGGCTAAGACCAGTATGAGGTGGTCAGAGGAGGACTCTTTCAGGAGGTGACATTTAATGGTTATGTGAAGGATGCAGGGGTGCCAGCCATGGACAGAGCCAAGGGAAGAGGAGCTTTCTGGGGGAACTTCACATACAAATGGCCTGAGGCAGAAAAGAGCCTATAGGTTTGTGTTGTGAGCTTCTCCTGGGATGGGATGCACATGGTAAGCCGGGGTAAGAGGGAGATGGACCTGTGTCCTTATGAAATTACTAACTATTCCAGAAGTAGTGGGACCTCCAAAAGTCACATTATATCAGGAAAATACACCTACATTTCACTCCCCACAAAATCGAGGGCCTATTGGTGAGGATGGTTGCCATTGACTATTCATCTGGCACAGCTACTGTCTTGCCCACCATTCCCAGCCCACCACTACCCAGTCAACCTGGGGCTCTCCACCCAGGCTCTGAGCCAGCTCTCACCACCATTACCACACCCCACCTGGGTATGGAGAGATGGAGTCTTGGAAAGCTGCAGGTCAGCGTCCCCTGGAACAGTCCATGGAAGACGGAAGTCTGGGCCAGCTTGACCTGGCCTGGGGGCCAGGAGCAGGCAGAAATTCCAGAAATTCAAATAAGCCCATAGAGGCAAACCCCAGAGACATTCACCACCATCCTGACCCTCGCTCAGGCCACCCTCAGTGTTCGTTCAGGGACCACCAGACCCCCTCTCACCTACCAAGAAACAGGGCTTGGGCCTGCCCTCTCCTGCTGCCTCCCCACAAGCTGCAGATTCCCACTCAGCCTACCTCCCAGCACCCGCTCAGCTAGAAAACAAATTCCTGTTAGTGGACTGATGCCTGTTGATGGTTTAATGCCATATCCCCGCTCTGACAGTCCAGATATGGACCTTCTGTCGTCCTGACTACCTCAATCCAAATAATTAATGGTAGAAACTCCAATCACAGAACACAGTAGGGAGGAATGTCTTTCATAGTCTTTATCATCAACTCTCTCTGAATGACGATGAAATGTGGACAGACACACTGCAGATACAGCCAAAATTTTTAAATAATTTAAAGGCATAGGGTCCAATTGTTTTTAATACCACTCTGTCAAAGGATAGACTGTATTTTCTTCCAATTTTATTTTATGCAGCATTACCTAACCGTGATTATAGCACTGCTTCCATTTATCTTTTTTTTTCCCTTTCATTTAACATCATAAGGACAAAGTTGTCTTTCAAGATATCTTGTACAAGGGCTATCTACAACTCTATCATAGAGCTATGCCATTATTTAACCATTTTCCTAATAACTTGACATTTGGGTGTTTTCCAATTTTAGACTATTGTAAATAATGTTATGATGACTATCTCTGTTTATAAAATTTGGTTCAAATTTCTAACTACTTTCTAAGGACAAACTCCTAAAAGGGGTAGTACAGAGTCAAAAGATTTTAAGGTTCTTGATCCATATTATCTACTTGCTTTCCAGAAAAATAAACCCATTTTCAGATTCAACATTGATAAAAGTACCTATTTCACTACAAGGGGTATATTTTTAATGAAATTTTAAATGATTTTAATCTGTCACAATATTGCAGTATCGGTAGCTGCCAAATTCAGTCATAAGGCTAATGGAGTAATTTCACATAACATTTGTATATCTGGCATTGTTTGGTACCACAACGATCTCCAGATGGCTTCTCAGTTAACTCTATCTTAACCATCAGCATTTCTTTCTTTGTGTCCTCTTAATCTGGCTGGTAATTAAAATTGACTAGCAAGAGTTTGGCAAATGTTAGTATGACAGAGAATCTATGCCAGTCCTCTCCTACAGTAAACGCAGGTAGGCAAACACAATGGCTAGAAACTTTTCCTCTCTCATCAAATTCACTTAAAGAATAGTTTTCCTTAACATATTTCACCAGAATAGTACAAGGTAGGAGTTGAGATCACCTCTCGTGTCAGGATACACCAAATAGACCTTCCTGGAAAAGTCTGGTCCTGTCCACACAGGCACAGTCATGTTAAGTCACCTTGAAATCCAAACTTCTCCCAAATAATTATGGATGTCTACACTGGTGCTTAACCCCACCACCCTAGACTTCTCTGAAGCAATCATCAGATGGGCCCATGGCATTTGGTAACTTTGAATTTTTGTAGCCTCCCAACATTGAACAGGCCACTCTCCTCTTATTTAACCATGGAAATTTGTGGAGAGGAAGAGGAATTTCTCAAGCATCAACCTGAAAATTAAGATTCAGCAAAATGTGGGTTGTTGCAGCAGCCAGACACATCTTGTAGGAACCGTCCTTTGTTCCTGGGATCCTATGTCTGTAGTTTATAGCAGATGCCACTAGATGGTAGACTTGACTCTCTTTAGCACCTTGACCCTCTAGGCAGCAGGGTGAATTCTTAATGAAATAGTGTTTCTAAGACTATGACATTTAATAGCACCTATGAGGATCTAATCTACAAGACTGATTCCCAGGAGATATCAGAAAGCATATGTCACCTGAGCAGATATGAAAAAGTAAATTCAAGAGGGGCTGGTCCAGTGGCAGAGTGGTTAAGTTTGTACACTCTGCCTTGGCGGCCCAGGATTCACCAGTTCAGATCCTGGGCACAGACCTACACACTGCTCATCAGGCCATGCTGCGGCGGCGTCCCACACAGAAGAACTAGGATGACCTACAACTAGGATATACAACTATGTACTGGGAGAAAAAAAAAGGAGGAAGATTGGCAACAGATGTTAGCTCAGGGCCAATCTTCCTCAAAAAAAAAAAAAAAGAGAATCAAGAATCTAAGTTTAACCTATAAATTGTAGCCTGTGGTCTCTATAGTCCCGCCGTTCCTCCCTGCTTCGCCCCTCCCCTCCTTGGCCCGGGGTTAAAGGTGTCTTTTCACACCACATAGGGAGGAAGCTGCTTCCTACCTGGCTTCTACCGAAACCACGAAGCAGGTGGCGGTGGCAGTCACGACTTTCCAACGATGCAAAAGTTTAGACATATTTCTCCTGTTAAAACCATTTAAACATGTGCAAAGTTTAAACCATTTAAAAATGTTTCTTCACACAATTTATTTTAGCCTTAAAGTGTACAGAAGGAAAAGAAGCAAGATGACATCAGCATACTAGAAAGCACTGGAGATGGAACTGGCAGGATAGCAAGTCAGAAAAAAAATGTGTTGGACTCATTGAACTCAAACTGGATGAAGAGGAAATGCCACCACCTACCCGTGTGAAATCCCTTGCAGCTTCCTGCATTCTAAAAGCATATACACACACGTGCACACGGTGCGGGGGGAGTGGAGAGGGCCAGATACCACCAAGGGCCCTCTCTGGCTCCACGGAACAGATTTAAGAGTTCCTACCATTGAAATGATCACAGCCATCAAGGGGACCTCAGAGAACCTGAAGGCCAATCTTCCATCATTGAGATGATGCAACTGAGTCTCAGAAAGCCTGGGTTATTTGCTCAAGGTGCTGCTGCAAGCTAATGACAGTCTGACTTTCAAATTCCCCATCTAGAATACTTTCCAGCATACCACCCTGGTACCCAAGGCTGGTAGCACTTAAAAGTTTGTTCTGGGGCCAGCCCAGCAGGTAGCAGTTAAGTTCGCGCACTCTGCTTCAGTGACCTGGGGTTCGCAGGTTCAGATCCCAGGCATGGACCTAGCACTGCTCATCAAGCCACACTGTGGCAGTATCCCACATAAAAGAGATGAAGCAGACGTTAGCTGAGGGCCAATCTTCCTCATTAAAAAAAAGTTTGTTCTTCCATTCAAATGCAAGATTCCTAAACACAACAACCTTCAGCAAGTGTAATTTGAGTCATTATACCTGAAGTCTGCAAAAACTTCCCTTCAGTGGGTCATAGTAGTCTGGGAACATTTACAAGTAAATCTTCCAAATGATCAACCTCGTGTGAAGGTTTTCTCCCACGTTCAGAAATCAACTAAGGAGTCAAGCGTGCAGCCAACTAACTCCAGTAATTTCCCCAAAGAAACATGTGCAAGACAAGAATGTGTCATGGTTATTAATTATTTGTCAAGTTCTATCGAAAATAATGCAAAGAGGGAATAACCAGGCAAAACCTTACTGATCTGACTTAGGCAAAATAAGAAATATCTTGCTTTCTCTCTAGCAAGAAAAATTGAAATTTGGGGGCTGGCCCTGTGGCCAAGTGGTGGCTCCAGGCTGTGGAGGCATCCCACACACAAAAAATAGGGGAATATTGGTACAGATGTTATCTCAGAGCTAATCTTCCTCAAGAAAAAAAAGAGAGGAAGATTGACAATGAGCTTAGCTTAGGGCAAATCTTTCTCACCAAAAAAAAAATTTAAAAGTTGAACACAATAAAGCAATGGATCCAATCTTGAGTCTTGAGGGAGATCATTACAAGTGATGGATGCCTTAGCAAAATGCTTCGTTTGTATTATAATAGTGGCCCTGTGACATATCTTACTCACCATTAGACACCACAACTGCCCTCATCAGGGTGAATTATGAACCACAAAGTACACATTCAGGACTTAGTTTGAAGACAACTGACCCTCCACTACGATGATTGTCATTTCAAGTCAACACAAGGGTGACAGAGACAAACAAAAGTCATCTTCACTAATCTATTCCAGTGACCCCTGCAGAGCAAAATGAGTAAAATTAAACTTCTTTTCTAGTTGCTCTTAAAGGAGCCTAGACTAAAGCAACCAGGAAAAGTAAATCCTTAGATGCCTTGTAAAAAATATGTCAGATGATTCTGCAAACATCTGAGGCTACTTCCTACAGGCTTTAGGGCCAAATGTGCAGGGAAATTTATTTAAAAAAGAAAAAAGACTTTGGGAAATTCTTCCCCACAGAGATCGAAAGGTACTGGTGGACAAAAAGGGGATGACAAATGACTGGACAAAGCCTGCCATGTGTTCAGCTGGTACCTGCATTGTTGTCGCCTTCACCACAACCAGAAGAGAGACACTTCATTAGGCCACATTTAAAGATGAGGGAAATGAGGCTCAGAGATGTTAAGTAATTCGCTCAAGGCCACAGAACCAAGATTCAAATGCCTGGGTCCAATGAGTGAAGGGACTGGATAAGTAACGTAGAATCTCACAGACCGGATAAATACAAGGACAGGACGATAACGTAGAACTGCCAATTTGAATTTGATCAATGCCCACCATAACCATGCCACACTTTTCAGCTAAGGCTTACTTTTTCTTGGAGCAGACCGATATCAGTGGAAGAAACCAAACCACACTCTCAACCAAGAAAGTAGAAAAAAGATGATATTCCAAATAACACAAAAATGCATTATATGAGCTGCATGAATAACCTGGGCCAGCGGCCCCGGGTCATAGCTGCCCATTAGAATCACCTGGGGCGGGGGGGGGGGGGCTCCTTTTTTAATCTGATGCTCAGACACCACCCCCAAAGATTCTGGTGAAGGAGGTCTGGAGTAGGACCGAGGCATCTGCATTTTTAAAACTCACCTAGAGCTCACCTCATAGATAGCCAGGGATGAGAACCACTAATGGAGGGGGTTGCGATGTTTTTTCCTCTTTTGCCTATAAAGCAAAATACGTCTTACACATTCAGTTTCAGAATCTCAAGGAATGACAGGACTTTGCTCTTCTACAATCTGAGCAGCTTTGGACAAGTCACTGAGCCTCCCTGAGCCTGTTTTCCCATCTAGTGACGGCAGTGTGCAGAGAGCACATCTAATTCATCTTGGTCTGCCCAGTGCCAGGGCGTGAATGGAACCAGCATTTGATAAAACATTTTTTGTTGAAGTGAGTGAAGTTCATTTTGTTTTAATAAACTCTTTTATTTTATAATAGTTTCAGAATTACAGAAAAGTTGCGAAGCTAGGACAGAGAGTTCCCATATACCCCAAACCTTGTCTCCCTTATTATTAACATCTTACATTAGTATGGCACATTTGTCACAATTAATGAGCCAATATTGACACATTATTACCAACCAAAGTCCATTCTTCATTCAGATTTCCTTAGGTTTTTTCCTAGTGTCCTTCTTCTGTTACGGGATGCCATATTACAGTTAGCCATTATGACTTCTCGGCTCTTCTTGGCTGTGATAGTTTCTTCCTCAGGCTTTCCTTGTTTTTGATGACCTTGACAGTTTTGAGGAGTACTGGTCAGGTATTTTGCAGAATGCCCCTCAATTAGGATTTTTCTGCTGTTTTTCTCATGATTAGACTAGGATTATGAATTTGAGGGAGGAAAACCACAGAAGTAAAGTGCTATCTTCAACACTTCATGTCAACAGTACACGCTATTAACATGACTTACCACTGTTAATAAGTTGATGTTGAGGTTGACCTTGATCACCTGGCTGAGGTAGTGCCTGTGAGGCTCCCCCACTGTAAGATTGCTTTTCCCCCACTTTGCACACTGTATGTTTTGGAAGGAAGTCACTATGTACGGTCCTCGGTTAAGGAGGAGGGGGTTGGCTCCCCTCCTTGTGGGAAGAGTGTATCAATCAATTACTTGAGATTCTTCTGCACAGGAGAGTTGTCTATTCTCCTCCATTGATTGACTGATTGACTTGAAGTCCTCTCTTCTAGTCAGCTGTGTGAACTTCTCTCCTACAACGCAATAAACGCTCTCCCCATCCTAACAAGTGGCCAAGCCAGCAACTGATTCCAAGTCTTATGCCCCCTACTACGTCAACCACTGAACAGATTCCAATCCCTGGAACAGTCACTTCTGCTTCAGAGTCCCTTAACTGATGAGAGAACTTCAGCTCATTATCACCTGTGATCGTTTCGTCAATTTAAATGTGTGTGTCATCAAAGTGAAACGGCATATCAGATAAACAACTCTGGATAGTTCTGGAACATGAGATATTGAAACACATACGCATTTTCTAAAATTATGTCAGTGTTGTGTGTATGTGTATGTGTGAGAGAGAGATCACTCAATACTTAGAGTCCTCCTAAAACATATATTACAGTATTTTGAAACTACTTTATCCTGATATGCTCTCCAATAGATTATCACTTAAAATAAGAACAACAGAAATTAATATGGGCAATGAAATTTACACACAGCCACCATAAAAAGTGCAAGAAGTCCCAACAGGACAGATCAATGGATGCAAAGAGGCAGACAGAAGGAATTCATTCTTGAGACACCATTCGAACATAAGGAATAGCCACAAAGAGAAAGGCAGTAGCGCATATTTGGAATCTGTTGACTTCATTCTCAACACCTATTTCCCCTTGTTCTAAGGATAGTATCCCAATTACCTTAAGAAAAGGGATCTTCTTCCAGTCTTGGTCCATGTGGTTTGACCGGGCTAGTCCAATGGTGGTCACATGACCCAAGCCTGGCCAATCAGCAGAATCCAACCCCCAGCCTCAATGATTGGTTCAGAGATGCACATGACCCAAGTCAGTCCAACCAGAGCTAATCTCAGGACTTTCTAGTGCAACTGGAAAAGAGAGGTTCTCTGTTCCTTTGGGATTGCTGGAAGGAAGGATAGTGTGAGCCTGGAGCTGCCAGGGGTCACCATCTGGAATCTGAGCATAGAGCCAATACAGAGGAAAATGGGGCTGAGAGACGGAGAGACTCGTGGCCCGGGCAACATAAGCTGAGCCCCCTGACACCACAATGCCTATACTTTTCAGCCACATGAATCTACAGACCTCCTTTCTCACTTAAGCTATTTGAATTGAGTTTTCTGTTGCTTGCAATGCAAAGAGCTCTAATTAATATGTACAGTGTGGAAGATGTTTCTCTGGTCTTCATTTTTCTCATCCATAAGATGCAAAAATTAGACATAACTTAATTACTAAAGTTATTATAGGAATGCTTAATGCATTCATATGTAAGACACTATATGTCTACTTAATAAACTCAAATACTTCATTATATTTCTGGTCTGTTCATACGCAAACATAGAAATCAGAATCGTCTTAAAATCAGTACTTCTATTGGCTTTTAGCTGTGATTAACCAAATTACTAAATTTTATATTACAAATGATTAAGCAAGTTAATTACTATTTTAATAAAACATTTTATCTTTAGAGATTTTCTGTAAGTTAAAATACAAAAATCACACTTTTAACAGTTATTTATGAAGGTACTGGGCAAAATCATTAAGTTATGCAGAAAAATTGTTTCTGATCCAGATGAAAATGGTTTTACATTAGGAGTCTTCTCTTAAAACAATGGCCTGCCCATTGAAGATATCTCTTAATTGCCAAAAAATAAAATGATGCAAGGATTACCATCCCAACTCATTCCACATAGTGTTCAACTGAATGGAATGTATTTCGGAACGGTGCTCAGCATCTTGTAGAAGGAATTTTTCTTATATGTTACAGGGATGAGCAGACAGCTGTGATAATGTGAAGAAAGCACCGCATTTGTAGACAGGGGATTATAATCTCAACTCACCTGCTGCATAGGCAAGTCACCAAGAACCTCTGTCCATTCCAGTCTCCTCAACCATCAAGTAGAGGAGATGCCTCCTCCAAAGAAACATGAGGATTAAAGAAACATAAAATAAAGGAAGGAACCTCACACACAGCCAGGCATGTAAGTAACTGAATATTTGATTTGAATCTGAATAAGAACATTTATATTGTAAAGCCCCACCTACTCCCACCGGCCAGAAGACTGTCATCAGTGTTAGGAATGTCTGAGCTTAGATGCTGTGGTGAAGAGAGCCCTGGATGGGGAGTCAGCAATATTCCACTCCTGACTCTGACATTTGCCTCTTTGGCCTTCACCTTCTTCTGAAAAGTTAGAGAACTGGCCAAGACAAATTCCAGGATCCCTCCAAGCTCTAAAAGTCTAGGAAATGTGTTGCCATTTGTTGGTTCGCAAACTCGGGGGCTCCCCGGGTGAAATCTGAAACAGGTCCCCGTAACCAGAGGGCAAGGAGGGACCAAAGAAAGAGGCAGACCACTCCAGTTTGGTAGGTGGCAAGTTTAATAAGCAAGGGAATTTACATACAAGACTTGTCTTGGGTGGCTGCAAGACGAGTAGATCTCCACACCCACCCGCCGAATCTTAAAAGTTTATACAGAGGCCTTAACTAGGTCCAGATGTTCTCAACAACACCTTTCTCTCTCAAGGCTGTGTCCTTGAAAATGGCTCCCACCGTGGGAATGGTGGGCATAGCATACATTCCAAGGTCGGGGAGGAGGTGAGGAGCCTCCAATTGCCTGGGTCCAGCTCACAGGTCAACTGGCGGTCACGTCCTCTTGATGACCTCTTCCAACACCCTTTTAGTCAGTGCTCAGAAATTGCCAGTGGAAGGGTGAGTTCCCCAGATCGTTAGCCTTGCATTGAAAAGCAAAGAACACCACCCCTTCCCCTCTCCCAGTGTTCTACAAAAAAGCGCCTCCCTGTCAGACTGTGAGTCGGACAGGTCTGGACGACTCCAAGTCATGGGAATGCAGGGAAGGATGGTCAGCAGAGGCTCACGCCGAGCCCTTGATCTGAGGATTCAATTGTTTTATGAGCTTTTCTGAGCCACAAACTATCCAGAGTTGCCAGCAGCTGCCACCTCCCTGAAGGTGGCTTGTTTTTTGGTTTGTTTGTTTTGGTTGAGGGGAGATCTGTGCAGTAGGTGCCATACTGAGCCTACAAAACAACCCGTTCCCACTCCTTTCTAATCCACACTCCCAAATCCCAGTCCCGTAGGACATGAACCAGGTTCAGGTTGTAAGAACCAAGTAGCTTGGCAGTGGTTGCTAAGCAACCAGTGATCTCCAGGCCTGCAGCCCCGCTTGGCTCATCATCATCAGGGCAGGGGGTCCCACCCCCTAGCCCACTTGATTTCTCAATTATACTGAGCTCATTAAAAGCTAGCAATATAAGTGCTAATATAAGTACATAAACCCACATGAGCTAGTTCTTTAACAAACAAGTCGCCTCAGACGGTATTGCAATCCACAGTGATTATTGGGGAGGCTCCATTTCTCCTTGTGACGTATTGAATGTGCCTGATGGGTGCCAGGGCCCAGGAGAAGGCGACTGCATAGGACATCTGGAGGCCACCCAACCAGACGCCAAAGACCTTTCTCAAACGCTGTGCGGCCACTTATGATCTGGATGGCCTTGCACAACATTTTTCAGCTTTCTGGTCCTCTCAGTGAAATAAGGCAATTGGACCAATGACATCTAGGGTCACTCATTCACCGTGGTTCAAATGCCCCGGCAAGCTCTCTGTTTCTCCCAAAGGAGCTCAGCAGACAACAGGAACTAGAATGAGGCATGAATCATTGGAATGGAGGGGGCAGTGCTCAGGGCCTGAGCCCTGAGGGCTGAGCTAGAGAACAGAGCTGTCCACTGGGCAGGCCCTCCTGGGACGGAGCCACCGGAGGCTGGGCCTGTACATGAAGAGAACACAGATTTGGGCAAGCAGAGTGTCCTGGGGAACCAGGGCCACAGACCAGGCCAGGAAAGGAATATCTGGGACGCTGTGTGCCCAGGTAAGAAGGGTAGCAAGAAGACATCAACCTGGCAGTGAGCAGAGGCTGCAAGTAACCATCCCAGGAGGATCCTGGGGCTCAGGATATGTAAGAAGATAATATGGATGGAAATCCATTGGGCAATTCCTCAAAAAGTTAAATATAGAATTGCCATATGACCCAGCAATTCCATTCCTAGGTGTATACCAAAAAATATTGAAAACAGGTACTCCAACAATTAATTCTACAGCACATTTACAGCAGCACTAGTCATCATAGCCAAAAGGTAGAAATAACCCAAATGTCCACCAACTGTTGAATTGACAAACAAAATGTCGTAGATACATGCAATGAAATATTATTCAACCATAAAAGGGAATGAGTACTGATAATGCTACAACGTGACTGAATGTCAAAAACATGATGCTGCGGGACCGAAGCCATGCATAGAAGGTCGCATATGTATGATTCCATTTACGCAAAATATCAAAAATAGGTAAATCCACAGGGACAGGATGTAGACTGGTGGTTTCCAGGGACTGGGGGGAGCAAAAAGTGGGGAGCATCTGCTTAATGAGTGGGGAGTATTTCCTTTTGGGGTGATAAAAATATTTGGGAACTAGAGAGAGATGTTGATTGCATAACACTGTCAATGTACTATATGCCACTGAAATTGGTCACCTTAAAATGATTACTTTTATATTATGTGAATTCACCTCAATAAAAAAAAAAACTTTTTAAGATAGCACAGATCCCATGGATATACCTGGGATGGCATAGGATACAGGCTGTATGGGATATGAGAAACCACAGGACCTGTCAGGACTTTACTGTCTATCTACCACAATATATACAACATCCACTGATGTTCATTCCTATGCATTAAGTTTCTAACGCGCTGTGGTCAGAGCTCTAAGAATGGAATGCTAGAACTCTCCAGTAAGATATGCTTCTTTCCAGGTTTCTGGCTAGGAGTTTACGTCAAGAAGCAAGCAGCTCTTGATTGGGAGGAACCACAAAGGAAGCAGGTCTGTTGGTGAGCTCTGACAAGAATAAAGACTCTCCTTTCTGGGAAAGAAGGCCCATCTTCACTGAGGAGGCCGTTTTTAAGGGAATCACAAACATACGCATATACTAGTAGGAAAGACCTCAGCTAGGAGAAAGAGCTCTTGACTTTGCCTAAATTCCCTCAGGCTCTGCTTGAAAAACACCTCTTTTAAGCATACAGAACATCTGTAGGGTCCACTGAAGGGGAGGGGAGCAAGGGAAGCTTCACATCAAATCTGATCATGATTTTTAAAAAGGTGCCAGCATCATTTTTAGCATCCTTTTTTTTTTTTTTTTTGGAGGAAGATTAGCCCTCAGCTAACTACTGCCAGTCCTCCTCTTTTTGCTGAGGAAGCCTGGCTCTGAGCTAACATCCGTGCCCATCTTCCTCTAGTTTATACGTGGGACGCCTACCACAGCATGGCTGCCAAGCAGTGCCATGTCCGCACCCGGGATCCGAACCAGCGAACCCCGGGCCGCCGAGAAGCGGAACGTGTGAACTTAACCGCTGCGCCACCAGGCCGGCCCTTTAGCATCCTTTTTAAACACCATTCAGGCTGAAAATAATAATAGCATTTTTTTTCCCTAGGAAACAAAAAGGAGAGTGACTTCCCTTTGTCAGTATAGTCCAAAATCCCCACCCCACCTCTGTCCTCCTCTCCCTTTGTAAAAGAAAAAATAATAATATGAAATTTACTTCTCTCCAGCTGAGAGTTTATTTTCGGCCTCATAGAAATGCTAATATCAGTTCTCATTTCTCCGTCTCTCTCCTTTCTCTCATTATGAGGCTTTTCTACAGAAATAAAAGAATTCCCTTTTGCACAATCAAAAAAGCCAATAGCCAATCTTAAAGAGTGCAAATGAAGATAGCGGACCACAAAAATCCCTGGTCAGGAGAAAAGAGGTCGTTCTCAAGGGGAAAAGAGCTAAAAATACAATATGGAGATTAAAGCATAAGGGAAATTTGCATTTTGCTGAATATTAAGATGAGCCTTTTTCTGCCCAAGCCTGTCTGAACACTTTTTGAAATCAGACCATTACACCATCAAGAACTTTTAAGAACTACTCCATTATCCAATAATGCCATTAAAATTAACTTAGTGATTTTAACAAATTACTATGGAACCCATGCCAGTTATTAAAGGAAAAAATATGCTGAATAGTTCTTTTGAAAAAGTAAATGAAGTGGTAGTGTTCCAGCCTCAAAAAATGTCAAGATAAATTATAAAGCATTTAAATATGATTTGAAAAATCTATGCCAACCCTTCTTAAAATAGGCACAAACTGGGGCTATATTTAATGGTACATTCTAGAGACAACAGGATCAGTCTTATCAATGTAAATCTTGGCCAAAATGGACTTCTTCAAAAGCAAACTCCTGGCTCAAATGGGTAATTCTCAAAATATTGTACAGTATAGTATTGGTATCAAACATTAAAGCTCTAATTAAAATGTATCAACCACTCCATTGATGAGTTTGGCTACATAAGAACCAAAAGATATAAGCTTCGAAAGGGCAAAATAATGAGAATAAGCAGAATCAAAAGAAAAAAGACAAATGGAAAAAATACTTATACAAAAAGGACAAAGGGCTAATTTCCTTCATTAACAAAGGGTTATTACAAATCAATGAAAAAAAATGAGAAACCCAAAAGAAAATTAGGCAAAATAAGAACAGGTAATTCATAAGCAATGCTCTCCCTCAGTCACAAATTTTAAAATGCAAAGAGAACCAATGAGATACCATGTTTTATCTACCAGTTAACATAAAAAAATAGAATAAAATTTGGAATACCAGATTGACAAAAATGTGAGTGAACAGGCATTCTCACGTGCTGGTGGTAAATACACAAAATTGTCTAACCTTTTCCGATGGCAACTTAGCAATATTTATTAGAATGTTTAAAATGTGTAACTTTTGTGGCTGGCCCCGTGGCCGAGTGGTTGGGTTTGCGCGCTCCGCTGCAGGCGGCCCAGTGTTTCATTGGTTCAAATCCTGGGCGCAGACATGGCACTGCTCATCAGGCCGCACTGAGGCAGCATCCCACATGCCACAACTAGAAGAACCCACATCGAAGAATATACAACTATGTGCCGGGGGGGCTTTGGGGAGAAAAAGGAAAAAATTAAAAAATCTTTTAAAAAAAAAATGTGTAACTTTTGACATACATATACATATATATGTGTGTATATATACATTCATTGCAACATTTTTTTTTTAAAGATTGGCACCTGAGCTAACAACTGTTGCCAATCTTCTTTTGGTTTCTTTTGTTTGTTTTTTGTTTTGCTTTTTTTCCCCAATTCCCCCAGTACACAGTTGTATATTTTAGCTGTGGGTCCCTCTAGTTGTGGCATGTGGGACACCGCCTCAGCATGGCCTGATGAGCAGTGCCATGTCCACGCCCCGGATCCAAACCGGTGAAAGCCTGGGCCGCCAAAGCAGAGCACACGAACTTAACCACTTGGCCACAGGGTCGGCCCCACAACATTATTTACAATGGAAAAAATGGAAACAATGTGCTTCAGTAAAGACTGAATACGAAAGTATTCACACATGGAATATTACTTAGCCATCAAAAAGAATAGGTTGGCTTTCATGTTTTAAGACATAGTAAGATGTTCAAAGTAGATTGTCTAAAAGATTGCAGAACAGTACATATAGGATCATTTAATTTTTGTATAAAATAGTTGCAGGTATATATGAGTATTGACATATGCTTTGTATATGTTTACATACACAGAGAGGAAAATGTAAAACTACACATCAAAATGTAAACAATGAGTACTGCAGAGGCATGAGGTAGCAGAAGAGGTGGGAGAGGGTAAGATAGATTTACCGATGGGCCTTTCTCATCACATTTTCACAGGTTTTTAATGCCCTAACACAGTTTGACAGCTGCACTTAAAAGGGCCCATGAAGATGTCAAGCTATGAGCTAAATTAATATTTTAAATGCAAGTTAATACAATTTGCCTTATGTAATTATTTGGCAAGAATTCAAAGTGCCATTGATGAACCCTTCAGAAAAAAGCTGGGAATCAGAGCAAGGATTAGTCAAGCTGTGGGGGGAGGGTTGCCAGGTTTAGCAAATTAAAAATATAGGACTCCCAGTTAAATTCGAATTTCAAATAAAACAATGTACAATATTTGGGACATACACGAAACAAAATTCATTGTTTATCTGAAATTCAAACTTATCTGAGTATCCTGTACTTTATCTGGCAACCCTACTTTGGGGCCACTTCATGGTCCCAGGCTGGCTCTTGGTCCAATGCCTTAGTCTATGTCCAGAAGTCTGCCATGCATTCCACCAGCTTCTTCTACCCCCGTTCCAGTGGTTCTTTTATAGGTGGATGACTTCATCTAGCATCTCATGAAACTTGTGAGCCATTCCCCAGGGTAACGTATCCATACAAAATTTGGCTCTCAGGGCATCTCAAAACCATCCGTAGATTCCAGTTTAGGAACCCCAATTTCTATCTAGGCATGAAATGCCATTCTGATTCTTGGAGTCCCTGTCATCTCAACATGTGCTTGGGAGAAGTGTGTTTCCCCAACTCCCTCTTCTATGCTGTTCTAGAAAGCAAGTTCCAAAGGATCTAGAATAGCCAAAACGATTTGGGGAACAGTGGGGGTGCACAGGGAGAACAAATTTAAAGGGCTCACTCAACCTGATTTCAACACTTACTATAAAACTATAGTAGAGAAGCCAATGTGGAATTGGCAAAAGGATAGATATACAAAGCCAATGGAAAACAATAGAGTTTAGAAATAGACCCACATACGTATGGTCAAATGATTTTCAACAAAAGTGCCAGGATAATTCAGTGGAGATAGACAGTCTTGTCAACAAATGTTTCTGGAACAAGTGGATACCCACATGCCAAAAATGAATAAAAGCTACCCATACCTTGCACCACATACAAATATTATCTCAAAATGGGTCAGAGAACTAAATGTAATACCTAAAATAATACAATTTTGGAAGAAAACATAGGAGGAAATTTTTGTGACCTTGGCTTAGGAAAAAATTTCTTAGGACAAAAAGAAGCACAAATCACAGAAGGAAAAAATTGATAAATTAGACTTCAGCAATATTAAAAATCTGCCTTTCTAAAACTACTGTTAAGAAAATGAAAAAACAAGCCACAGATTGGGAGAAAGTATTTGCAAGTCACATATCTAATAAAGTATTTATATACAAAATGTAGAAAGAACTCTCCCAACTTATTTGAAAAGACGCTTCATCAAAGAGGAGCTATGGATGGCAACTAGCACATTAAAAAAATGTTCAACATCATTAATCATTATGAAAATGCAAATTAAAACCGCAATGTGATGCCACCACACACCTATTAGAATAACCAAAATCTAAATCATCAATAAAGCCAAGAACTTTAACAAGGATGCAAACAACTGCAACTCTCATTTATTGCTAATGGGAATACAAAATGGTACAGCCATCCTGGAAAATACCTTGGCAGCTTCTTATAAAGTTTAATATGTACTTACCATATGGCCCCAAAATCCCACTCCTAGGATTTACTCAAAAGAAATGAAAACATATGTCCACTTAAAGACCTGTATGTGAATGTTTATGACAGCTTTATTCATAATCATCAAAAACTGGAAACAAACCAAATGTCACCTATTGGTGGAAGGGTAAATTGTCGTATATCCATACAATAGAATACTACTCAGCAATAAAAAAAACACAAACTATTGATACATGTCACATATTGACCAACCTCAAAAGCATTATGCTAAGTGGAAGAAGCACACATGTTGTGTTATTTTATTTATACGACTGTTAGCCTAAAAATAAAGAGCCAAAATGAGAGGCAGAGAGGCACTTATTTGGGGATCAAAGAATTACAATTCCAGGGACAGATTCAGGTAGAAACCCAAATAGTGTCCTGATTACAGAAGAGGGGCTCAGGGTTTTTAGGGGAAAAGGGAGGATGAGGGAAACTGAGCTAAAGAAGAGTTCATTGGCGCTGGATGAGCTAAGGCTGGGTTTGTCCTTCAGAGATTGGCTTCAGACTCGGGCATCAGGCAAAAGGCCAGACTCGTACTTCATTGGTTGGTCAGCTGTTTGATCATCAGCAAAGTCCAATTTCATCAGTCTTTACAAACAGGACATTCTTGTCCTTATTGAGTTCTTAGATGGTTGGTAGTTTGGTCCAGTTTGGAAGATAAAGAAAACAAGATGCGCAAGGCAATTCCTCTGAAACCGCTATTCTGGCTCCATTTTAACATGGCTCCACTCATGTCATCTTTCACATGACATTCTGGAAAAGACAAAACTATAAGGACAGAAATCAGACCAGTGGTGGCCAGGGGCTGGGGAGGGGGTTTACCCTTTATACAGGGACATGAGGAGATTTGGGGGGGTGATGAGCTGTTCTATATCTTGATTGTACAACTGTATATCCAAATGCATAGAATCGAAGGCTCAAAAGGGTGAATTTGACAGTATGTACGTTAGACCTTAATAAAAAGAAAAGAGTCTGGAAATCCTTCGTCTAAGGAACAATAGGGGAGGTCAGTTGGAAATAAGGGGTTTGGGTTTTCTTTTCATGCTCCCTATATTGTCTTCCCTTTCTAAGTCAATATACTGAGGATATGTTTAACATTTTTCCTGTTCTAATATATTCCATTTTGCTTGAAGATTAAACAAAGGACTTGGCTCCAAATAACATTTTTCAGAAATCTGACCTGAACACTGTAGCAAACTGGCAACCATCCTTATTGGGCTGTCTGTCCTTCCTCTCGGCGGTTATCAACCCATTTACTACAGATCTGCGGTTCTGATTTCCCAGGGAACAGAGGGACAGCATCCTCCTCCTCCCTTGTGATTACTCCCGCCACAGAATGCCTTCCATAAAGGAGTTTCAACCCACCTCTGAAGCCCGAAAGTAATTACAAACGCTCCTGTAAATTAACTACAAGCAGCAGATAAGTGCCAGCATTGAAATTCTAAAGGATGTGCTGGCTTTCAGGAAGTGTTAGCAGAAGATAGCAGACACGCTTCTCTTTTCAAGCGCCTTTCTTTTAAGGACTCTGACGTTGTTGCTCAAATCCTCAGTCTTTTGCGAAAGTCCTATGCCTTTTCTCTCTCTTTAAGAAAGAAAAACCTTAAGATTACACAAACGCAAAGCATCCCTACAGAAACTAAAACTGCCAGAACTGGAACCCATTTTCCTTTTTTCCTCCGCCGTTCCCCTCCAGCGCTGACTCTGAAAGCCATAAACCACGGAGCAGTTTAAAGCAAGTGCAAGAGAATCACAGTAATAACACTACGATCAAAGCCACAACGCCCGGGCCCAGATCCCCAACTCCATCACCGAGCTGTACAACCCCAGGCATGTTTCCTTGGCCACAAAAAGGAGAATCACATCCATTTTTATAAAAATAGCAGGGTGTATGCACAGAGGGCCAACTCTGGGCCAGAGGTTTTACAAGCTGCTCTCTTTAATGCTTCTCACCGTCCTCTTTACGCATATGGAACTGGAGTTAAGAAAGCTCATAAGCTTGTAATAACTGAGTGGAGATTCTAAACCTCTAAATTCACACCCCAAACCCCCACAGCTAGCATTTCTTTTCCCTACTTGCACACGCCTCCCTGGAAATAGACTATAACTGGTCTCTGAACACACTAAACCAACGCCCGATGTACAATGAAAAGTTAAAGTCTGACTAGGATGACTCTTGAGATTTAAGCAATTGGAAGTCAAGGGCTCTGTTTATCTGTCCACATATCTCCCATAGAGTCCGGCCTTAGACACCCTTCAAGAAGAAGGGATGGAGGGAGAAGAGGAAAGGGGAGCAAAGGGGACCAGCCTTTAGCTAAGTCAAATAAATAAAAATGGAAAAATAAACTCTTTCCACCAACGTTGACGGAACTATTCGGCAAACTTCTTCCTTTGTCAAGGGTCAGATAACAACTGTTTTCAGCTTCGTGGGCGATACTATTTCAACTACTCAACTCTGTTGTTGGGGCACATAAGCAGTCACAAACAGGACAAAGAAATAGGTGCGGCCGTGTCCAATACAACATTATCAATGGACATTGATATTTGAATTTCATATAATTTTCATGCATCCCAAAATATAATTTTTTCCAACCATTTAAAAATGTTAAAACCATTCTTAGCTGGCCGCCTGTCTGCTGTCTGGGTGCCTGGTGCTCCCGTCGTCCTGGAGCACGCAGTCCGGCTGTCCTGCTCCACTCTCACCCACCCCAGGGAGCAGGGAGCGGGAAGTCAGAGACAACTGCCCTAAGACTCACCCATGATTGTTGACTGAAGACAGGTTAGTGCTCAAATAAAGCGAGGAACGATTCCATAAGAGGCTAGGCCACCAGCACACGCTCGGTTCACCTTGTTCTTTCACCGTTCTTGGCAGCCCGTGGTAAGAATACAGAGGAGGAACTAATGGAAGTCAGTGCTGTAGGGTGTCAGCACCACAACCCAAGTCTTCTAGCATCTGACACATCACAACCACAGAAATGAATCTCTACCAACGGAATTTTAGTCTCTTTGGCAGTCAGGTAGGAAAGAAACTATTTTTTTTGTTGTTTTTGGTCCAAGAGAAAGGGCTTTCTAGTCCCCCCATTCTTGTAAAGAAAAGCATGAAATTAGGGCCAACCAACGTGACTTAGCAGTTAAGTTCACACGCTCCACTTCAGTGGCCTGGGGTTTGCGGTTCGGATCCAGGGCAAGGACCTACACACCGCTCATCAAGCCATGCTATGGAGGCATCCCACATACAAAACAGAGGAAGACTGGCACAGATGTAAGCTTAGGGATGATCTTCCTCAAGCAAAAAGAGGATGATTGGCAATAGATGTTAGCTCAGGGCCAATCTTCCTCATCAAAAAAAAAAAAAAAAAGCATGAAATAAATAAGATTCCTGTTATAGCTATGCCCCATGGCTACCTTTTATTGAGTGTCTCCTAAGGGCCAGTCAGTGGGCAGGACACTTTTCTAAGCCACGACAACCTTCAATATTGGCATCAGGATCCCATCTTCACAGGTGATGAAACCAAGCCACAGGAAAATTAATTACTTATCTGAGGGCACTCAAAGTTGGATTCCAACCCAGGCCTGGACGCTTTCCACTCCAGCACACACCACCCATCAGTCCCCTTCGTGGAGACATCAAGTCCACTTGGAGATGCAAAACCTATGCCACTCGAGGAGGGTGAGGGCCAGGAATTCCAGGCCCTTCAAAACTGGATGCTCTTCAGGTGAATGACCGAGAGCAGGTGCAACTGTGTTCTTTTCCTATGCCACGTGCTCCCTGCTGAGAGGCTGCAGGGGGAGAGAACAAAAGTCTAGAGGGTGCTTCTCAGCCCTGGCCATACAGAATGACCTGGAGAGCATATAAAAACTACCAGTGCCCAGGCCCCACCCCAAACCAATTAAGTCAGGACCGAGGGGATGGGAGACGGTAGGACCCCGCCACTCATGTTTGCTAAAGCTCTCAGGTGACTCTAAGAAGCAGCCAGGTTGGGCACCAATTTAGGTGAAGAGGAGAAAGGGTAAATATAAAGAAATTCTGTCCATATAACTTTGATATGCTATTGGGGTTCTGTTTGGGGGGCAAGATTCTGTAGTCCGTGCCTCTGGATTAAGCTGCTCTGACCACAGCTGCCTGCTGAATCGGTAAGGAGATCTAAAAATACAATGCAGCCATTCTGCTCTCTGACTCAGATACTCTTCAGCTCCAGATAGGTTTTCTTTCCTGTTTGACGCCTGTGAAGTGAGGGCGCAAATAAAACCATTTTGGATGGTACCACGTCACATGAGAAGCTTAAGCAAAGAAGCTTAAGACAGAAATGCGTTTTTGTCAGGTGGCCAAGCAAAGAAAGTGATGTTTCCTAATAACGCACCGAATAAACAAAAGAAGAAAGTCACTTCATTTTAATAGCACCAAGAAAAACATCTATGTCTTTTATTAAAATGGTTACAAGAATTTTGACAAGCTTTTTTGTTCACTTCAAAGGAAAACTTGAAGTCATTGAGAAGTTTCTGAGAAATTATTCATTTATTTTAGAATAAAAAGAACCACACATTTATCAAAATGTTAATACAATGAATTTTTCATTTTCAAAACTTATGTTGTACATAACTCATCCGAGTAGGGAGAAAAAGCTGAGTCTGTTCGTTGAAAGAAAACAATCACAGACACAATAAATTGGTGTAATCGTATTTTATACAGGAAGCATAATCCTTTCCTAGTATACTTTGCATTTACGCAATATTTTACTTTTTAAAAAAATGTTTTAAAATTCATTCTCCCGTTCTTCTTTATACTTATTGAAAAAAAAACTTGACTATGTTCCCATGGATGAACTGCATCTTTTCTATAAAGAAAATAAGACAAGCATTATTAGTCCATTTTAGAGATAGGAACACTGAGGTTCTGGGATGTTCGATTACTCTCCCAAGGTCACAAAAGTTAAGAGAAAAGCCAGAGAAAGAAGCAATGTCTCTTGGTATCTCAGCTAATATTGGACATTTTTTTGCACATATCACAATGCAAGTCTGTATGTGTGTGCAAAAAGTCCAGTGGAGGAGCCTAATGCTATGCAAAGAACTGGAGTTCTTTGTCGTTGTTTGTTAGCCAACTTCAATCCAGAAGGGATTCATCTGGAGCAGAACCATTGTTTCAAGTTGGCATGTTTGATCAGAAGAGAGGATTATAGAATCAGCTTAGTGAGTAAAATTAGCTTGCATCAAAGGCAGCTACACAAGCCCTCTTTTCTCCAAGTGCAGAAATTGACACATTTTCGTTATAATCTCGAAGGATAAGATTCCTAGGGAACAAGATATGAAAAAACAAACAGGTGTCTGCTTGCTCGAATATTTGGCAAAGAATTATTTCATTAAAATAAAAAAGCTTTAACAGCAAAATAATACAAATGTAAACAATCCCCACCTTTGATGGATGGCCCAAGAGAAGGGAGGAGTTCCTGCACTGCGCGTCGGCAAAGAAAAACCAACCCAGCAGAAACCTGCCCGCTTCCCCAAATGAACCAGAAAGCCAAGAAGAGCAGGCTCTACTTTTTAAAGTTGAAGTTTTTTCAAAGCCACCAGAAATATTTCTATTTCTTCTCTTTAGTGTCCATGTATTTGCTTGTCGTCATGGTAAAAATAACCTGAGCTAGGACCCAGAGTCCTAACGCGGAGGGAAGGTCCTGCTTGGTATGTGGTGTAAAGAGAATTGGCTGTGTTCTTGTCATTTCTGAGCCTTTTTACTCCAGCTGAGCACAGCCATACAAGCTGAGCGTTTTAGAGGAAGCCCCAACTCAGAAACCACTTCGGCCCCTTTTTACCGATAAGACTCAAAGAGGTTACAGCTCTTGCTTCAGGTCACGCAGCTAAAAATAACAGGGCCAAGGCAGGACTTTCATCTCAGCATCCTTTAGACTCTACAACTCTGCATCAAGCCAGGCCACCTGGTTCAAATTTCAACTCAACCACTTCCTAGTAGAGTCACCCTGGGCCAGTCATTTAACTTGTCTGTGCTTCCTCTGTATGATGGGGATGGTTATAGCACCCAGCTCATAGGCTACTGGGAGGGTTGGTGAGTTATATCTATAAAACCCTGAAAATAGTGCTGGCACATGGCACACAGTTGCTGAGAAAAGAGCTAGCAACCATCACCAGCAACATAATCATCATCATCATCATCAACATGTCTCTGTAGGTTAGATTTCCACACACATTTTTAGAATCCATTGAACCCTCATGATTTAATATGTTTAAGTGTGTTAGAGGACTTAGAAAAGATGTATTTTAAGTGTTGCACAATTTTTAGGGCAGTATCAAAATGTGAGAACTTGTATTAGTCACTCAATCAAAATGAGCTTCAGTTTTTACATCTGACAAAAGGAAATGATTCTACTTGTTCTGTCGACCTAATGCATTTCAGTAACGAGCATATGAAATGTGCACAAAAGTTTAAAAAGATAGAAAAGAGAAGAGGTCACATTTATGGAGGCACCCCAGGTGATCAGTGACTTACAATGCTCAATTAATTTAATCCTCCCAAAAATCCTGTGATAGACACCCCACAGGGACAGGATGGTCACCGACCCAAAATTTGGCTTGGATGTCCAGGCTAAAAATGTCACACACACACCAACAGGGTATGAAAAATTTTCTTGCTCACATAATGAGGCTCTCTGGGGAATGCAGGCAGCTTGCAAATAGGTCTACAGTGGCTTGAGAGAGCAAGGGAGAGACTGGCTTGGGGGTTTTACTGCAGATGAGGGTGGTGCCAGTATAGCATGGGTGGGGGCTTGCATGGCCCACAGCAAAGAAGGAGCACCCAGGCTTTCTTATCAGATGCCTAGATGTGGGGCAGAAGGGGAAGACGGAGTTGTGAGGCTTAAAAGCTGTCAGTAGTCAAACATCACAAAGAGAACCACACTCATACAAACCCTGTTCAGTAGATCCTAGCCTTGAAGTTGAGCAAATGAGACTCAGTCCGTTTAGATCACCTGTCACAGCAGGTTTAATGAGAGCATCCCAGCTTCAAATCCCACACATTGTCCCTTCACACTACACAGTTCCCAGATCCTGTGAGTTCCTGTCACCTTGAGATACAAGAAGCACCGTCTCGACCCAGTCTGGTTGGCTTGCCCAATGTCAACCAATCACAGAAAAACTGAAGACAGTCTTAATCCATTTTAATCCCAATTAGTGGTTTATGATTTTCTTAATCTTCTCCACAAAAAAAAAAAAGAAAGAAAAGAAAAGAAACTTCAGAGTTAGGTCCTAAGGTTTCCATTGCTAACATTACTGTATTTGTAGTTGGGGGAGGGGTGGCACTCTCCATTCAAAGGATTCTCTTCACACGCAGGTAAAATTCCATTTTCAGTTTACCCAGCGAGCATGAGGTTCTGTTTCTGCCACCACCCCCCCGTCTGCAATGGCTAACAGCCATTTCCTGGATCTATAATTGAGTATGTGTAGGGGGTTCTTCTCCTCTCTGTTCAACTTCTCTACTGAGATTGCCTTTTTTCCCCCATGGAAAATGAGTCTCGAGTATGACTGCAAGATCATGAAAGATTAAATTAAAATGATCGGGAATCAATTTTTTATGGGTTGTAAGGGTCTGAATCATCTCAGTAAGTTCTGGGTAACCAAGCCGGGTCAGGTTCCAAATTTGCTAAGCGTTCCTGTTAGAATTACAGTGACTTTAGCTTTCTCCTCAACTGCGAACTCAGAACATCCAGTTAAGGCTGCCTCGACTGGGAGCTGAACAGGAAACCCGAATCTATTTTGCACCAGTTGGTCCTGCAGGATTATATATTAGTTCATGACCCTTTTCCGAATGAGTTACCTTATCTATCAAACCACTAGTTAGGACAAAAAATATTTATGCTTCTCTGTGAGTCACCTTTAGGAAGCCCTACAGAGGTCCTTCCCTTCCATAAAGAGTTCTTATACCTATTTTTAAAGTCACACCAAAAAAAAATCTCAGGTTAAATTCCCAATGTCCAGTCTTACTTCCCATTGACTTAAACAGATGTGCACTCTCACCTCCCCACTCCTGGCCATCCCTACCACACTTCAAGTCCAAATCAACTATTTCTTTCCAGGATGGAATTCAGAAGTAAATAGAAGAGCAGTTTGATCGAAGCATTCAGGCAACTCAGTTCTTCAGCAGAAGTCATATAGATCATCAATCAGCAGGGGAAATTAGGAAGCAAGATTTCATCCTAATGATTAGAATGCCTCCAACAGGCATTTCCTCAAAGAGTCATCATGCCCTAAATGTACTCTACACTCACTGTCATCACTATGACCCCCTTTAAGGGAGTCAAAGCGCAGCGGAACCAGTTAACAAAGAAGGGGAGCACAAGACTGAAAAGGTAGATTCAGGTTGATAATTTGCTAGTAAAGAAAAAATAGATTCTGGGAAATAGTGAAAATTCTGGCTGTCAAGGTCAAGCTTCTCAATCCCATTTACCTCTATTAAAAAAATTAAACCCTATCATATCTTATCATATTATATGTGGCTTTTCTTCTCGACAGAAATGAGTGCATTTGAGCATTCTCGAAGTCAACTCTTGCAGTATTTTCATCATTTATTTGAAACAAACTCCTCCACTCTAAATGTAAGAAAGAAAGCATCTGATCCCAGATATGTTCCATGTACACTTGGTTTAATTTAATCATTTCTAATAAATTCGTTATTTGCGCCTGCCCTGGAACAGACTTGAAGATTTTTACCTGCACACACATCACTACCAAATCGCCTATTGAAAATGTTGATGTTAATAGGATAATAGGTTTCACTGAGCTTTAGCATTCTGTAATCCAGCCTCATCTATTATTTTCTGCCAAATTCTCTTGGAAATCCCAAATCGACGGGCGGCCACCGGCCACCTCCCATCCCTCGCACGGCCCCACGCTTCCTCGAAGCTCCCCAGCGCCCTGCTCAGGCCCTGGCTGCCCGCCCAAGCGTGCGACTCGAGGAGCATCCACCCCGGAGGGCGACACACGAAGCCCCACGCGCAGCGTCCTCTCGAATGCCTCCGACTGTTCCAACATTCCCTCCAAAGCTCAGAAAGGGTTGGTTGCAGGCCGCGGGGAGGCAGCTGCCCTCTCGGCCTCTGGCTGCCTAGTCAGAGCCCTCGAGGGTGGAGGAAAGAAAGGAAAGTGCCCGACCGCTTAGCACGGAGCCCGCCATCATCTGCCGCCCACACCGCGCACCCTCGACACACACAGGGCCCAGCAGGACACTGAGCAGGGGCCACCTGGACACTTAACACCTCCCCGGGGACACTCAGAACTGGCTCCTCTCACTGCCACGGCAGGCACCGAGACCGCGCTCTAGCGGAGCGCGGCTGGGCACGGGCCGGGAGGGGCGCGCCACTTGGTGGCCAATGGTCGTTCGTGCCAGGAGTACCGGGACTAGGGTCGCTGCCAGGCCCTGGAGCGGCGCGCCCCAAGAGCCGCGGGCTGGCACGGCCGGAGAACAAGTGTAGGCAGGGAAGCGGCACTCGCAAGGTCGGCCAGGGGTCCGCGTCCACGAGGGCCGAGAGGCTGGGTCCATCCCCTTCCAGAAGGGTTGAAGCGAGTGTCAGACAAGCTGGAGCCCGGCGCCGGGCAGCGCGCAGCGGACGGCGGAGAGGTTGCGGGTCCCCGGCCGCTGCCCCGCCCCGCGCCCCCCGCGTCCACTCACCTGGCAGTCGGCGCCGGAGACCCCGGCGGGGCAGGTGCAGCTGTAGCCCGGCTCGCCGACGGGGGCCGGGGACTGCAGGTCGGGCGCGGGCCGCGGGGTGCACACGCCCCCGTTCCGGCAGGGCTGCGCGGCGCACGGCCCCTGCGCGGACAGGGGCGCGGCGGGTACCGGGCTGGCCAGGCAGCCGCCGCGGGGCCCCGCGAGCAGCAGGAGCAGCAGGGCCGGCGCGGGCAGCAGCTGCGCGCCGGGTGCCGGGGCGCGGCGGGGCGGCATGGCCGACCGAGTGGGCGCTGGAGCGGGAGCCGGAGCCGGAGCTGGGGCGCGGCGGCGGCGGTGGTGGCGGCGGGAGTGGCGGCGGTGGCGCGAGGGCTGCTCCGCTGGGCCGGACGCCTCCTGCAGAGGCTAGATCCGCGATTCCCGGGGCAACGGCGGGCGGGGCCTGCGGGGCGGGGCAAGTGGGGGCGGGGCAAACGGGGGCGGGGCTCTGGGGGCGCGGGCGGGGGAGGAAAGGGGCGGGGGAGGAAAGGGGCGTGGGGACCCTTCCCCCACCGAGAGTTGGGGCCGGAGGAGCAGAAAGGCGGCCCGGAGCCCCCAACCCTGAGGGGTGCGGTCAGAGTCGTGGGTGTGTCCAGAAGAACCCCGAGGGGGCAGCGGTGGCGGCGCGGGCCTGGCGGGGAGCTGGGCGGGGCTCGGGAAGGAAAGGAGGTGGAGGGGTCAACGCTGGCGTAGGGGAGGACTTGACGCTGCCTCCCGGTGCGGAGCAGCGGGGGCGTCCCCCGCGGGCCGGACAGGGCGGCTGGGGGCGCGGCGCAGCGAAGGGAGGGGCGGCCCCGGCTCGCAGCAGCCACCGCGGCTTCTTGGCGCAGAATCTGTGAGATCGCCGCGGGGACCGGCCTTACCTCATTGCCCGGGGCTGCTCCTCCCCCTCCCACAACACTCCCCCCAGGACACACAGCCCTCCCCGCACCCCCACCGCACCCCAGAGCCGGAACACTCAGCCGGACCTGCTCGCAAGTGACCTTGCGTCTGCGCAGCTGGCCCCAGGGCCCTTGTCCTTGGTGCTGACCGAGGAGTCTCCCTGATCGCGGGCCCTTTCCTAAGGGCGGAGCGGGCCGCGCCACTCAGAAATGTGCGGCTGTGGCGTGGGAGAGCTGAAAGATGCCTCGGGGTCAGAGTGTCCAACCCTGTCGTTGAACTGAGGAGGAAACTGAGGCCCCGACAGGCTGGACTGGAACCCAGTGGGTCAGTTGACTCCCAGCCCAGAACGCTGTCAGACTCCTGAAAACGCAGTTCGGAAAGGCAGCTTCGCAAGAGCCCGGCCAGCGGCAGGATTTACTACGGAGCTCGGTATAAAAGGAACGTTGACCGTGACCTACTTTGGA